>NW_017135119.1:539362-547254 GCF_001652005.2 Ceratina calcarata | reverse complement strand
ACACATTATTCTTTCACAATGCAGTCATTTTGACTGCTTTTGGGTAATGTAGATATATACTAAGTTTCAGTCTTTCTAGTGTTAATCATTCAATAACGAAATTGTCACACTGAGTAAATTAACGTAATATTGGCGAGAAAACTTTTGCGAACACATGTTTGTCAACGCTGGTGACACAGAACCATCGATGTAACATAAATATACCACTTATCCATGTATTGATTTCATATATTTCACCGGTGCCCCGTCCGTTTGAGGAATTTAAATGGCAGTCGTGAACAAGCCGAAGAGTCTCTTACCGCTTCGATAAACGGACAGGAACAGTCACGAGAAATTACTTCTTTCACATTTCATTTCGTGCGCCGCGTACCGCCGACTCTCTCGCGCCCTCGCTCCGTCCCGCTCGCGCCCGCTCTGGCTGGGTGATGTCCAAGATACCGCCCACGCCACGTCTATAAGAGCCGGCTGATATATCGCCTCGTTAATGTTTCGCTTCATCAGATGTTATGACCGTACATCCTTTACCCTGCCACTGGGTGGTCATCTCCGACTGCTCTTGTTGCGAAATCCGCTGTTATAAATTATAGGAAACGCGTTCGGATCGGCACCGCGCGCATTCGCCTTTCAGGATGCATAATAGAGTAGCACGGGCTCTTTCTAAAATGCCAAATGACAAAGCGATTGCTAAAAGTCTTATTGAAATCGCATTGAGAATTTCTATCGCGCGTCTATATTTTAGTCACGCGAACACGCGTTATTTTATACACGAACGACAAAAGAAAAAACGATTTCTCTTCACCTCATATAATATAATATATAGCATCGTCGTTTGCCAGATTACTTCAGCTTGAAGTAAATCCCTGCCTCATATTTTTGATTAAAAGAAAATTGATCCCTAGAAAGAATCGGTGCACGTAGATAAATTGCGCGACTGCTGTTTTCTATTTGTCTCTGGTACTCGTAATCTGTCTCCGATAATACGGCTACATGCATCCAGGAAAAATGACGCCGTGAAAAATTGATGAAAATTATAGTCCCCATCGCTCTCGTTAATCTCTTATCGATAAAATCTCTGGATCGATAGGCCGTATTTAAAGAGCAAAGATAAAACGTAAATACCTACCATGTATAAAGTAGAAATACGTGTACTGACGTCGTTTAGCATACTTGATAGCAATTTTACTAATTTATATTATTATTTATTTAATAATTGACGCGACGGGAGATAAGAGGTTCTTTTAAAAAGAAAAAAAAGGTGGAAACATATTAAGTGATAAATGTTATACCGTGTACCGACCTATCATCTTTCCCATCCAATTTCCTATTCATTCCCTGAGCTTGACAGTCAATCTATGCGTATTACCAGCGAAGGGTTTCGCCCCGGCGGGCGCATTCAAGGGTCGAACGGCTTTCTGGCGCGGCACGTAAGTATATAAGAAAACCGTCCGTCCATACACACACGCGGGGAAGTACATTATGTATATGTATGTACGTACGTGCTCGAAAAATAGCGTGGGCCACGATCTCTGTAAAAGCGTCGCCGTTTAGATAATAACGCGCATTTTATCTCCCTCATAAAACCTAATTTATAGCCGCATCCAGGTCTATAGGCGTACGAACGGCTGTGGCCGTCGGGGAATAGAGGAAGAGCATCACTGACAGGGACGACAGTGCCGTAATGTTCAGGGTAGCGGCTCCGCACTCCGCAACCCCTTATTCCTTCGACAGCGATCTCCGCCGCTCTGCCCCTATTGCGGAATACATACTCGGAATATTACCATTTCATTTTCTACACAAGACAATACGTGTTTATGTAATCCAGTAATTTAATCATCCAGACGTATAAAGAGGATTTCGTAAATTCGTTCACAGTAAACACTTTAATATCAGTAATGTCTGTAATCTAATCTAAAAATGTTCTCAAAAATATTTCAAGTACACAAAAAAGTCATTCTCAAGACTTGAAAGAAAAATGCAGTTCAGCATTCATTGTTCATTTGTGAAGAACAGCTGCCGGGAATAAATCGTGTTAGTATTTGTGACGCAGGTTTTTTTACACAGACTGTACGTGTTTACGCATAATCTCCGATGGACGGCTATAAATCCGTGATTTACTCTCATTACCGCGTCTCCGAGCGTTACGAGCAACGATCGCGATACATGACCGTCCGGGATAGTTTAATTTATTCATATTGGCCGCTCGCTCTTTTCCACCGGGCCCCCTTGTCCCGGTTTTACTGACCGAATAAAAGTCGTTCAACGATAACAAGACGCGTTGTCGCTCCGTTTTGAAACAGCTTGCTAATTGAACGCGTCCGATTTTCAGAATTTATTCTTTACCCAAGTGCCTGCCTAATGGAATCACCGTGACAGTTACGAAATAAAAACGGAAACCCCCGTCCGCTCGTGTGTAATTGGACTTGGGTGTCATAAATGTATGTGCATAATTTTATTAACATCCTTGTTAAATTATGATAAAGAGGATTTTATGCTGACTTGACACGTTTTCTGTTTGAATCAGTTGTCTGAACAAAAAATGAAAAATTGAAAGAATTCATATTATTTATTTAAATCGAACTAATATATGGACCAACTTGATAACAAGAATTTCACGACGGCTTGTCAGAATTTCTAACGCGGGAGCATAGAGCCGGAGGAGGATGATAGTACGGTGGAAGGATTGCAGTGGAAGAGGGTGGTAAGGCGAACATAGATCACGTAGCCGGTTTATGGTCCGGTGATACGGTCCCGGGAATCGGCACCCGTGCCGAGCTTTCCCGCAAACCCGAGGAACGCGGGGGTAACTGCGAAGCAACGAGATACGAGCCGTTATGGCTCTTCCTGGCTCGTAACCTCTGGTCATAAAGCTACTGGCACGCTAAAATATTGTCCCGCCGCAACGTCTCCACGCCTACGCGTCCATCCGTCGATCCATTTTAACGCTATTATCGTTATTTATTAGCACCGTTCGCGGTGAAACGAATCGATCCGACCTATGTAATCCACGTCTGTATACGGTACGTACTTCAACCGTGAAAATGGATCAAGGATAATCCGAGACGATCGCCGTAATGAGGCCGTTAAATGAACGCCTACTACCAGCTGAAATTAGTTCGAGTCTGCCCATGCGACCAATCTTGATTAACATATTTCTTACTGCGACGCTCCGTGCAATTACCATTAATGGAAAAGACGTATTGAATGGCATTTCTGATTATTCCAATAGAATAAACGTTAGTATTCATATGTATGTATATTTATATTAAATAAATGCACCTACACAGTTCGTTACATTCGCCAAATATCAAATGTAATAAACGAAGAATGAACAGCAGACACGATACGTGGTAACTTTTACTTTACCGCAGGGAACAATATTCAGAAAATATTGGCGAACATATCAAACAATAGGTAAACCCTGTTGCCCTTCCCAATTAATTTCACACCGTACACAATTCACCTTGATTTATTTTATGTAACACGAAACAGATAGATGTTATCGCGCGGTTAATAAACACGCGGGAAAATTTAAACGCAGTTTCGCAATTCGTAGTTCCGTATCTTAAATAACGTTAAGCGAATGTTGCGATATTTACGCGTGTAAACGTCTCTATGTAACGAACGGAGAAACGGAAAAGTTGTTCGCAGCCGACGCGAATGATTTATAATAATAAATTGGAATCGGCATTAAAAAGTGGCAGAGGTACGGCCCAGCTATCGCAACAACAATAGAAGGCCAGTTCCTCGAGACGAGCGGTAAACCATGAGACTACGATTTAGGGAGGGCGCGCGTATGTGTTCACGTACACGCTGAGGATCAGCGCAGCTCGGCGTCGTTCACTTACACGCGCGCAATATTATTATCTCGTGATTCATAGCGCGCATTCATAAATGTTCCCAAGCTAGTATAACGGCGCGGATACACGGCGGCGTGTATCGATTAACGTCGCTTCCCGACGGGATTTACAGCCGGCGACTAAATTATTTAAAGTCTTCATTTGTAGCGCGACGAATGGACGGACACGAGCTGGCGGCCACGTACGCATGTACGTATGTATGTACGTACTTACATATCCAGTTCTTCCTCGCCACTTTGGTACTTAGTACGCTCCTTGGTACAATCCGTGGCAAAAGTTGATCGCCCGGCGTCGAAATATCTATGACACGATGCCACGTGAAATTAATCAGTTATATTTGAAAGGAGAAAGGATCCTGCTCGAGATTAGAATTGGAACACCGCTAAACTATCTATTTTCCAATTTGGACTTGTCTTTTCCACGTCATATCGAAGCAAAGTGCAGTTTCGGTCTTTTTAAAATATCACCAGAATCAGCAATCGTTCATATTTTAACTCCAATTACGGAGACACCGAAACACAATTTCTACGTAGTAAATTTATAATCGTCTTCCAATTTTACGAGAACTATATAAAAATTAAATACAGACATTAGATCTTTCTAGTGGGAGTAATAATAAAAAATCAATGATATACATTGCTTCGTACAATTAATTCCGTGCACACGCAATGACTATGGAACGAGGCTCCCTTTTTTTTTTAGCCCGTTCTTTGCTTTCTCATTGTGTCAGCTGAAATGAACGTATTTAACATTCCATAAAGTTATTCCGCGATAAGGCAGGATCGATCGTGAGGCCAGTTACGCGATCGATGGCTCGTATATCGTAGCTAAATTAAAACCCAGCGACGTGGTAGTTCAAACGCTGACGGCAAGGCATAGAACATTTATTCCGCAGAGAACGTGGACACTAACTCACCTGTTCTCGATGACATGTTCATTTACAATTTACAGCCAGCCGTTTCCTTACATACTTATACCAGCCGTTATCAAGGAAACGTCATTATTCAAATTGCACGTTACTTTATACGCTCTTACTTCTGAAAGAATTATTTAAGCGATGCAGCAGATCATTTGCGTTCTCTTTATATCGAAGTTGTGAAAACCGTCGAGTCGTTACGTTACAATGAAAGATTTTATTAAGAAAATGAATGTGGATTTGACGAACTTTTGCGGGGGAATATACACCGAGGAGAAGAGCAGAGATCGTCGGATTGCGTGGCGTGCCGCGGCTGCCACCGTCCGCGCCACGAACGTCCACGGCTCCAGTCCAGAGCGGAGAACACGGAGAGGAACGGCGGAGAAGTTAGGGGAGAGTACGCCGATCGAAGGAGAGGAAGACGAAAGGCTAAAAAGGGTAAGGGAGTAGGAGAACGGTCGGCGGTTGAAGAGAGATGGAAAGAGAAGAGTGTTCCAGGCGCCCATGGAAGGCACGTCGTCGTGCAGAACGTCGGCGAACTCGTGTGTGTTCCGTGTTCCGAATGCACGGAACAAGCGCTGCTTGTCCGCGGCCACCTGAGTTATGATCGCCCTGTGCCCACCCTGGCTGCTCGGCCGGCTGCCTCCTCGCTTCTCTCCGACTGCCATCTTCTTCTTCACCCTTCTACCACCGCACACTTTCACAGCGGCCATCTTGACTTCGGGAACCGGTTAGCCGTTACCTCCTCCGACTCCCGGCTGGGTGTACGTACCTACCTACCAACCTACTTATGTACACGTACAAGGATGTACACGTGTGTACACGCGAGAAATTCACGGACACGGGCGAGGAACTAACGGCGAACAGTGTCCGGATGACATCGATGATCGTAGCGCCCTCGGAAGTCCCTCGGAGCATCCCCGTCTCCCACGTTAATGGCCCGCGTGGCGCGAGTTCCTTTGTAACGTTTAATAACGTCGTTATATTACCACGCGCTGCGGCCGCCCGACGGAATTGATTTTTAAATCCACTTGCTCGCTCGTTTCAAAGCGACCGCCGCCGCTCGCTCGTCCCTGTCCCCCTGCGCCGTTTCGACGTGGGGTGGGGACGCGCTCGGCTCGTCACTAGTTATCATCGACGATCGAAGATCAAAGGGTCCAGCAAATTTTAACGATACTCATAATCAGATTAATCGGCCTCTGTCTATTTTTAATTCGTCACAGAGAGCCAGTTGCGTCCACGTTAAATTGATAACTACGGAGGATCGTATCTACGAATGAGACTTTGAATCCGAGGAGCGTTTAATTAACACCGGCAGTGAATTAATTCGTAGGCCAACATCGCAGGGGTACCGCGTTGCGAAAGAGGAAAAACAGCGAGCATTGTCTCGCGCGAAACGCGTGAACCGGTAGATTACGCGACTTAATATTCGCCTCCGCGTGCACCGCACGTCTCGATCGCCGGATAAGATTTATCTCTCATTAGTACGTGATTTGCATTGAATAGACACGTTACGGGTTAACGGGTGGCTCGTTAATTGTTTGTTCCTGTTCCTTGTCTGACCGCCGACGCGTCGATACGCCGGGGGAACGGCGATGGCGTCGGCGACGGGTCTGACGCTTTGACAAGGTACACCGTAGATATTACCAGTAGTTTGTAGCGTGGCGTATCAGACAGACCGCGGTATGCGAAAAGGTGTAAGAGAGCCCTGGCTGTTCGCCTCGCCTCGCCTCGCCGCGCCACGCCGCGCCGCAGCCCACGGCAACGAGGCGTGGTCGCCGCAATTACCTCGATAGAGTTACAAGACTCGTTTTATGCTCTCGCACAAATTTATTAGCCCCATTCGCGTCAGTTTAATTACGAACACGATCCGCGCGCTGTGATTCTTTCTCCTTTTCTCCCCCACTCGTTCGGCCGTCTCTGTCGGTGAAAGCGAGCTACCGAGTCCAGAGAATCGGGAATTTCATTTGCGACTTGGGACCGCCGCGCTTTTAGCCGAGGAACATTGGAATTAAATAATTGAAACATACATCTTGCTAAGGCACTTTATTCAAACGTCAAATTAAAAATTAACCCTTTGTGTGGATAATGAAAGAACCTAGTGGAGTAACAGGCAAAATTACAACGTCATGTATGTGAAACTGTTTGATATTTGAACTACTTCAGATACTCCGTTTGGATAAATCCTTTAATAATATCAATTAAATAAATACGGTTTCCGAGGTACAAAATTTTAATTAGTATTCTGAATTAAATATCAAATAACACGGTACGAAAGAATTGTATAAATATGAAGTAATAAGAGAATCTTTGTACATTCCTTCGAGTTCTTTTTTAATACTGACATGCGGTTTTTCTATGTACATGGAATTTCATTTTATCGAAACTCAAGCGGTAATTAGTTTTACCGCTAAACGCTTAGCGGAACCCGAGAGTCCGCTAACTGCTTGCCACCTACGCACCGTCCTCTCTCCTCCGTCCGGCCGTTCTCCCTCTCGCTTCCCCAATCTTCCGTTTAATCTGTTCGCTTTTTCTCTCCGCTTTCACCCCTTGAAATCTAGTCGTCTCTGGCGCTAATTGCGGGCAATTAACGAGGCCAAAGCCAAGGAATATCACGAAATTAATTATGTGTGTCGCGTGATTCGGACCGGCAGCGCAGATAAGAATTTAAATCGACGCGATTCTGAAGTATTACGCGATCCGGGATATGTGGATATCGCGTTCACGGTTGCAGAAACGGCTTTTAAAACTAGGTAAGACCGGCTACTTGATAAGTTAATTACTTCCAGTTTTTGTGTTCGATCCTTCTTCTCAACGATCTTCAGTTGCTTTTATGCCTTGATATCCGACCCGTATATCTTCCCTGTCGTAAACTGAGTAACGAGACATTTATTATAGGTACAAGGAAAAAGTATTATTGATCCTATTAGCATATCTTCGATTCAATGTCAGACATCGCAACTTCTGTATTCGTTTCACGATTTTGTTTTTCAAACACCATTCAATTAATAGTAGTAGAAAATCAATTTTTAACACTAGAAAGACTGAAACTTAGTGTATACCTATATTGCCCAAAAGCAGTCAAAATGACTGCATTGTGAAAGAATAATGTGTAAAGA
>NW_017135119.1:527243-537436 GCF_001652005.2 Ceratina calcarata | reverse complement strand
CTTCACTTGAGAAAAAAAATAATTTATGCATTATTATTTGTA
This sequence comes from Ceratina calcarata, assembly GCF_001652005.2. Lineage (NCBI taxonomy): Eukaryota > Metazoa > Arthropoda > Insecta > Hymenoptera > Apidae > Ceratina > Ceratina calcarata. The sequence continues at coordinate 537,394 of NW_017135119.1, read as the reverse complement.
CATTTGCCCAAAAGCAGTCAAAATGACTTCCTTGGGCAATCTAGTGTTAAAGAACCTAACTTTTTTTCGGCCAATTTTCTTTATGATTTTTTATTTAGCATTTCAAATCATCCGCAATTCTATCAGAGATCGAGAAATTTTGTGAATAAGTCAACTAATGTCAGAATTTAGGCGAAGGCGTCGTCCTGTTAGCATATGGATGTCCGATGGACGGATATTCGCCGGGGGGGTGAGGGAAGAAAACGGCGAAGAATGTCAGTAAGCGTGCCGGGCACGACATGGAATCGCGGCCCCTCCGCAAACGTGGAAGACAAATCGGCCTCGTTGGGTGCAAACGTCGTAATTATCGGAGGCGGTAATCTCTCGACGCGGAAGAGAGGAGGCGGTGGAAGAGGAAGAGGAGGAGCGAGAAGGAAGAAGAAGAGGCGCTCGCTCGCCGCTCAGTGAAAACTGCGTGACAGAGTGGCTCGGCCTGTTCACCCTTGGCGTCCTCCGAGTTGGCGTACCCTTTTGCCCGGCGTGTCGGCCATACATTACCGCCGTTAGAGCCCGCCAGCACTATATTATTCCCTGACACGGCGCGGCGCGGCGCGGCACGGCACGGCGTGGCGTGGCGTGGCGTGGCATACTGTAAAACGACGCGGCGCGAGCGGAAGGGAGACCGCGATGAACAGGGCGAAAGAGGGAAAGAGCCAGGAGTCGAAGAGGGGACGTGGAAAGAGGAGAGGAAGATGAAACGCGGCGTTGGAAGGGGTGCACGGCGAGAGAATACGCGGTCGAGAGAGAGCGAGAGGTGGACACACACCGAGGAAGGTAGCGAATCGTGTGGAGTGGAAGAGGGAACGAGGGTAGAGAGACGGAGAACCGGTACACTCGACTGCTGATAAACTACCCTCAGCGCTCACTTCGCAGGTATAATAAAATTATATCTGGCCGGCTGTATCGCGATTCTGGCTGCTAGCGGCCAGGTCGGTACAAAGTTGCCGCCTGCGCGCCTACGGCGGCCGTGATAAATAACGCTACGCAGGACCCGGAGCCGAGAAGAGAAGCGAGCGGCGAGCTGCATAAGCATAGGCATGGCCCCTGATGCCACGTCGTGCCACTTGTCGAGTCACGGCCACGCCATGCAAACCCGCACCGTGGCCACGTCGCCGTGCCACCGCCGCCGCCGACGACGTCGCGTCGATGCGGACGCCGTGTACAACGTATACGGGGTGTCCCGTAGCACGTGGTAAATATTTCACCTGGATACTCATTCAGCACCTAAAACAATGAAAACGGTTTCTATAAAACATGTAATGATTCGTCGTGAAGATGATACATTATTATAAGTCCTCCATTGATCTAGCCTCTTTTTTCAGCTAATTGTAAGTAATGCATTTTAAAAGATATGGTATTAAAAGAAAATCGAAGAAAAAGTTATAGAAATTTTTACGAATACCGTTATATCCTGTGTATCAATTAAACGAGAAAAGAAATGGGAACCACCCGTTCGAACTTGCTGCCGTTCTCGACGTGGGGCATGACACCGAATTTCGAACTCATACACGCGATCTTTCTGCGAGCCCTTCAAGCCTTTCCTGCGACTGAGTGCTCGTTGAACGAGGCGTTTGGGAAACGGACGAGCCATACGCGTAAACCAAAACGGAGCGAGAACGCCAGCGGCTGGACGGCGCGTACTTTTGCGCGCTTCGCTCAACCCGTTCGTAAATTATAAGTCCAGGGGACCCGGCGGCGGTGGCGGTGGGGTGATTCGTTCGGGTTGAAATACTGGTACTGACACGCGCGGTGGGACGCGGGCGTATAAACGCGCCGACGAACTGGAAAACGACGCGCCGGCTTTCGAGTAGGAACGTCCGGAACGTTCGTTCCAGTTAACGCGGAACGTCGTATATGTGACGTGAATACGACATCGCGTGACAGTCCGCCTCTTTCGTACAGCTCCGCTTCGTCGACTTTATCGGACGCGATACTGTGATTCAGGCATTTCGACGATGGTATCATCGCACGCCTGCCCTGCTATCCCGAGCAGGTGAATTTATTTCTTTTCCCAACTGACTTTAACATGACCGCCGCCACGGATCGATCTTCGTTACCATCGTCCAACACATTGTTCATTCTACTCAGAAATATTACATGTATACGTGTGAACGTATTTTCTAATGAGTCAATTCAACGGTAATTGGCAAAACGCAATGAAAAATGAAATGCAATTTATCTGATCCACAACAATTCGATGTCAATCAGAAAATGATCATTGAATTAGACACAGTATAAATACATTTTTTAATGAACTGCGGTAATTGGCAAAATGCAATGGAATGCAATTTTCCTGGTCTACGAGATCTCATTGGAAATAATAATAATCAATGAATTAGCGGAAACGGATTGCTCGTTTGGAAGAACAAGGGTGAGCAGTCCAACGTTGGTTTTAAATCTGATGCCGGGAAATCTTCAAAGGGTCAGGGCCCATCCATCAACGTTCAAAGCGCGTTCAAGATCCATTACTGAACGTGTCCGGTGATTAGCAAATACCTTGGTTGCCAACGACAACCAAACAAATCGCGGCTTATCACCGGATTACATCTCCCCTAGGGGTGCTTAGCCGGGGTCGCACGCCCCTGAGCCCGTTTTCAAATACATATTATATGTATATTGTATACGCTGTCCGTCATTTACCGTTCAGCCGCACCGTGGCTTATGTCACCGTACCTTTTCTTTAACCTGTCAAGTAAGAAAGGTTGCCACCAGTTTCCCGGTGGCTAAGCACTTTCCCGGGTCTCATCCTCTGCCAGCCTTATTCACGCTCGATCGCTGCGTTGGAAATTCTGCATTGCTTAGAGAAACTGGCGATGCCTTCTCACCGTAGAGGAGGGGAATGATCCTCAGAAAACAGGATCGATTATCCGGGTCGATGATAACGCCCGACAAATTGTCAGCTAATCCCTGAGAGTATTACCGTTCGAGAAACCTGCAAGTTAAAACGTTCCTTTATCTGTTCTATCCACGTTCTTATTTCCTTAACAGTTTAAACGACGCAGATGTTCTACTCGACCTCGTTAAAAATTCGTACAATAAACCTCGAGTATTTAGAAACAGTTTGCTGTTTGACAAAATGTCCCAGCGCGTTATGCAACGTCGCGTTGAACAATAGCCAAGTAGAATCTCCGCGTTCCCTGAAGAATGAGCTGACCATTTTCTGGAACGTACCTCGGCCAAGGAAATTCAGCTGGCCAGGAGTCAGCCTCTAAACCGGAACAAAGTTTAACACAGTCATTTCGTAAACTTTTCTGTCAAACGCTAGCGGGGCAAAGTGGCAGGCTAAACGAGGCTCGTGAATGCAATATGTATGTATTATGCGGCACGAAGATAATATAGAGCCTAGCGGTGAGGTGGCTGGGTTGGCTGACGGAGTTTATTCCGAATGACAACAATAGAATGCATCGGTAGACCGTATTGTATGCAGGAGGGCGTGGTATGGTTCACAATACCTGCTGCATTATGTATCTCATGCCGGTGGTGGTTATCTCTGTGTGCGGTGTTGTAATCCTAAACAACCGTCTGTACACGCACTTATGGCGTGGTAGCCGAGGAGGCACAAGTATTCCTACGACTGTCGAATCTCGAATGCACATAGAAATATGTAAATCGGACGACATTAAACACATTCAAATTTTATGTATCCGTATATCGTATGCAAACATTTACACCGAGAGTTACAGGCGATTTTTATATAAAAATAGACATTGGATATTTCATTACAGAAGATAGAACCTTTTCTGTATACCAGATATACATTAATATACACATTTGTGATATACTGAAACTTTTATGCTCTCCCTAATGGAAGGAGGAAACGATTTTTCAGCGTGTTCCTCTAGACGCCTTATTTATTGGAATATTAACCGAGTACGTATTTGTTCAAAGAGCCGTTCCCCGGGGCGGAACAGATAGTTTTAAGTGCCGTTAAACGCGCTGAGATATGTAGAAAGAGAGTCGGAAACGACGGAAAAACGAAGGAGAAAATGGGCGTATAAATCTGAGGAGGCTGCCGCGGCGGCGGAACATCATCGTTGTCTGCCAGCTGGTTTCCGTCACTCAAGCCGTTCCTTTGATCCGCCGCGTGGCACTTAACCGCGTTTTCGAACTTAATTTCGACCCGCTGGATGCGCGCCTAACGTCGCCTCTCAGTCAGTTCCAGCTTGTTTTCGCCGCGGCGTGTAATGTCAGAGTCGAGAGGATTTCGGAACTCGTCCTAATCCTCTCCTCGTTCGCCCGTGACAAAGCAAAATCACTGGCGATTTTCGCTTCTAATCCTCCTTGGGATTTTCCAAACGAGGTTTATCGCCCAGATGCCTTTGGCACCGTGATAACTGAAAATAAAAGTAACACGCTGTGTTTATACATGGTCTGAGGAGGAAATCACCGAAGGTTTCCAAGGAACGTTAATACGTTTGCATAACGTACGAGCCGACGTTCTTTTGAGAATTTCCAAGCCCGTTTCCAAAGTCGTTAAAATTATGAATAGAAGTACTAAAATCGTTTTGAAGGATGAATAATAAGACAGGAGAACTTTAATTATGAGACACAATGTACAATAGGAAGCCAAGGTGCACGTAGCAAGAGAATTGATGTGAAATACGTGGACGATATTTCTGTCGTCTGCGGCGGAGTAATTGAAAAGAGTTCCGCGGGCGCAACAAGAGCGGGAAAGATAAATGGCAAACATCGGACAGGGCTAATGGACACGTTTAAAAATCAAAGGCATGTAACGCGCGCGGCAACTGTCTCTCCGAGTCCCTCTTAATTAAGTATCTCTCCTAGTCCGCGAATATACGTCGGTGCATGCACATAGTACGTATATACGTGGGCATATGTATAGTATACGTCAGTTGGCAGCGCCGCGGAACGCTTTGCGATGCCGTTGACGTCCGGGAAGACACAAAACACGCCGGACACAGGCGCGCCATTTGTCATCCCCACAATTAAGGTCGAATTTGTGACAACCACTTAACGGAATAATGCATCAGGATTCGAGGACTGGTTTTTGGCTCTCGGCTTAATAGTTCAAAGCCACTCCGCGGAATGATAGTGCGGCCGGAGACCCTCTTCCGACGTGCCTCAAACTAGTTTCAATTCTCACGAATATACATACATAATCGGCGGTTATTATGTGCACGCTGTGTCGTTGCTTTCTCAATTATGAACCACTAGTAAATCCTCTTGACGATATCCGTTGGTTACTTGTGTCACTTCAAATGGCTCCATGTACAATGAAAACTAGTTGTAATAAATTAAACGACTACCCTTTAGCTTAGAAAAAAACCAGTCTTAATATCTCCATATTCCGTTATTGAAATAATTACGTTTCAGTAACGGGTAACGAATTTTGAAAATATATTTCTACCCATGATGTAAAAACATAAGGTGTGTTCTTGCGCATCCATTTGAACATCCATCTGTACACGGACACTTCCACTCGTTGGCCATTTTGGATTTCTACCCAATCACACTTCATATTAAAACAGAGCGAATTTAAAAATCGTAAACATGTCAAAAATTAGGTTCTCGGAGTGTAATATATATGCGTGTTTGAAATAAACAATAGATCATCGTACTTCCAATATGGCCGATAAGTGGAAGGCGCAAACAGCGACACATTTGAACACGCCAGAAGAACACACCTTATGTTTTTACATCATGTTTCTATCGAGATCGTATATTTTTTCACCTGACAAACTAACATTTCGATAACTCGTGGAATAAATAAACGAAGCAATGAAATAAAGGAAGTAAGCTAATGTATGACTCGAGTATCGGATTTCTATTTGTCCTAACAAAATAAAAGAAGACAACGACGGTCGATTATCATAATGCGTTCTGGTGGCATGAGTGTCACGCAGGTTCGTTCTAGCGGAAGCGGAGTCACATTCAATAACGTTACAATGGTTCGTAAATAAGTCTGGAATTCCAGTAAAATCCTCCTTCGCCCGAAAGGTACAATGCGATCGTGTCACGTGTTGGCGTCAGACAAACGGTTCGATTAACAGTTAGATTTGTATCTAACTGTGAGGAACCTCGATTTCAGACAAAGACGAATATTTCACGGGCTCGTTCACCCATGCTTACTTATACTTTTTCAAAATCAATCTTGCTTTCCCTTTAACGATACTTGGATTATTTAAGCAAAACTTTAAATCTGGTACGTTTCTTTAAAGTAATCATTAATGAAGTTTCAATTTTAAGATGCTTTAAATTAGACTACAGAAATGTAGAAATATAGGAATTATTTTTAATTTTATACGAGTTATTAAAATAGAAAGTTTCAATAAAACTGATAATCCTTTGCATTTTTTACTCAGATAGATTTCCGAGTTATGAATTTAGTTACTGGGTTAAAGATTAAATCATTGACCCTTTCCAATCTCGTAAAACGATATTTTTGAAGTTTCCTAATCCCTGGAAGCGGCGTGGCGGAAAGAGAGATCGCGGTGACGAGTAGACGTGTACAGGACAGGGGTGAGTTGAAACAGATGAGCGTGTAGAACAAGCCGATCAGGGGGCGCGCAGCGGAGTGTATGTACCAGTACCAGTGCCTGGCTAACAGAGAGCTGACGGAAAGGACGATGAAAGCCGACGGAAATTCATGACTGTCAGATCGAAGGCTTGTCCCGTCCCGTTCCGTTCCGTGCAATAGCTAGGCATCGTAACTCCTTACCCCGTGCCCTTCGTGTCAGCCCCCGTGGCACGTCGTAACGAGGTACGAAGGAAGGCAGTCAGCCAGCCAAGCCGGAGAGTCAGACGAAGCAAGAGACGAGGCGAGGCGAGGCAGCAGGCGTCACGCCCGCCAGTCATCGAGCTCGTCACTCGCCCACGAACGCTTATAAAGATTCTCGCGGGCAGAATGTAGATACGAGCTGTCAGCCCGACATGAAGCATGCCGCCGACAGTGCACACTGCACGGACGACGGGGACAAGCACACGGGACAGGGGGATAGGCGAATCTGTCTCTTCCTTTTCATCCTCGTCTTCTTATTCGCTCGTCCTACTCTCTTCTTTTCCATACCCTCCTTCGCTTCCTCGTGTAAAGAAAGGAAGCGTACGCGTTTCAGAAGTTTATACAACGCGTTTTATAATTAACGATTAACAGTGAATGTTACAAATATAAGAAGTGTCTGTTAACGAAAGAAGACTCGATTCTCATGCATGATTTTTTACTTGTTTTTTTTTTAGTTTTGTCAGTCCTTTAACTTACTATATCCCTCTCTCTCACTCTCTCTCATCGTTGGACTCTTTCTATCGTTTTCCGATCGTGTTCCACGTCTCTGTTTCCCGGCCAACTGAACACGTCCCCGTCGATCTTTCTCCGATCGAATGCGTGCGCCTGTATTTGACCTACGTGTGTATCCACGTCGGGTCCTCTGCTAATCATTATGCCAGCCGAAGCAGGTACGACAAGGCACCGCGCGCACCTTCTTAACTTTTTATTTGCTCGTTGTAAAAAAGAACCCATCAAAGATCAGCGGTTCTCATTCCATTTCACAGTACCGATAGGTTTGAGAGGAGAAACAAGAATGCCGAAGAAAAATAGGAGTAGGAAAATGGACAATTACAGATATAAAGTACGTTAAGTAGTTTAAAGAATATTCAATACAGAAACTAGTATACAAGTTTCTGTCAATTATGAAGCGTAATAAGGAAATGTAGAATGGAATGGCTAATGAAAATCGGACGGTAACCGTTTTATTGCTTGAATCGAGCAAGCCATCCATAAAGACGGTCGCATACAAATGTTCATTTTCCACGGAACGCCACGGCGAACGAAAGAGCCGGAACACCGAACTTTTAGTTTGTTTACCTTATGTGTACATGAGATAAGGCGAAAACGCGTTACCCGGGGTATACGTGTACGCGCGGTGCTTACGCCGTGACTTGCACTCCAGGTGCTAAGCGTCGCAATGGCAGACCAGGCGTCGTGAAAATGGAGTTATTTTATGTGCAGGTTATGAGGCTCGTTTCAAAGGAAAGGGCTGCTGCTTCCGCGGAAAATGGTTACCGTATACCGTACAGCTTGATACACACTTTCAAATTTATACAAGCTGTTACCTTCGTTCTGATCGTCAGCTCTTTCCGCGGTTCTTCCCGCCATAGAGGATCGCGAGCTTCGGCAAATTTTATATGAAACGAGATAAAAATGATAACAGACTGCACCGGTCATTACAATTATTTTATCATTTTTATTTCAATTCAACTTGAATTGAACCGTGTCGGGTGACGAACTTTAGTAATAAACATTAAAAATTGATATAAGGAAAAACGTTCTTATTCATTTTTTACTTCTGTCCCTACCCATTCGTCCTATTATTAGTATTCCCATTCCTACCATTGACAAAAGCCTAAACGTCAAAATTAAATGAAGACCACCGTTCTTCTTAAACGCGTTACATCAGGTTACACGAACCCGAGTTCTCCGCGACGTATACCACCTACTTCTCAGACAGAAGCCAAGAAAACCTTAAGTTCCCGAACCGGCACGACAAGGCGATATAAATAATCGTGACTTGGCGGGTCAGCGCAATAAGTCCGTGCAGAAAAATACGAGCAGTGCGGCGACGACGACGACGACGACGGTAGCAGCAGCAGCAACAGCATTGGGACGAAGCCCATTATTCATTGACTTGCTTAAAGCTCGGTTCCCGAACGGCCTAACGAGGTCGGAATACCGCATCGATGCGGTGCGGCGTGACCGTGATTATCGTACACCGGTACGCGCGTTCCTTGACAATCGGTGACGCGAGACGTGCCCGCCGTTCTCGAGGAACGCAATAAACGTTTACGCTCGCGAATGCGTGCTACGGTACAATATACGAGGCTACGGTTACAGGGAAAAATACGAATAACCGTATTGCGGGCGATTTTACCGGCTCGAGGCACGCAATCTTCTACGGATAAAGGGTTACAGCCCTTGAGGCATGTTACAAAAATTATAACCGCCGAGAATTATCGATATTCATAAATTAATTAACGAATCACGTTTTGCAAATATTAATTGCCAATGTTTGATTCATTTCTGCAAGTTTTCCAAATATACATATAATGCATGTTACATAATAACGAAAGCGTGTATGTGGCCGTACGAAAGCAGGAGCAGCAGCAGCAGCAGCGTGGACGTCAGGTTAAAAATTCAACGGCTGACAGCGCGGATTATAAAGCGTGCTTAGCGAACGGCCAATAAAGGAAGACAATAAATCCTTGGAGAAAGATATGAGCGAGCATGACAGCGGCACTGTGTCGGGGCCCCATTATTCATTGGCTTAAGCCTGGACTGGAGGCAGCTAATGAGGTCGGCATACCGTCGTGTTCGCGGTGATCATAGCCGATGGACAGGCATAATAATCTGGCAGAGATTGCCGATCGGCGAAACGTCCGTCGTCGGCGTGGCGGCGGCGGCGGCGCGGCGTGGTACGGTAGCCACAGATGGAACTTCGATATGGCCGCCGCACCACGCCGTGAGTGCGTGTCGGTGCTCACAATCAGAGTTGGGACTGCCGTGCCATGCCAGAGGGAAACCATTCCTGGAAGTAGTTAACTACGTCGTCGCGTCCTAACGCGTGTACCGATTCGTGTACGTGTACGCTCTGCCGATTAAGGACCGAGCTACCCGGCTTTTCATCTATCGCTGTTTGATAAATGCCCCGTTGCTGTTTACTCGCGCCGGCGAACACCTACGGCGAGACGTACATACTAGTCTCTGCAATTATTGAATCCGAGTAATTAATGGCTGGACGGTAAACAATTTTTTCTAATTCTCTAACTAGCTAATAAAGAATGATTAATACATCGTATATCGTATAGGGTTCGCCTGATTGGCATTTGGACAATGACTCGTTTCAAAGGTTCCCATTCGTTGCAAATCAGTAAGCATTGCTAACTGATATAAGTACTATTTTTAGAATTTTATTTAAAGAAGCCGTTACATGTATCATAATAAGTAATACCTATGATAATTTAAGAATAACCTAACGTGTGACATAACCGATAATAAAACTGAAGGACAAATGAATATTTAATACGTCTACCTATTTCTTTTAACGTTTTTATTACATCGTAACGATGCAGTGCAGTTATTGGCAACAAACGAAAATTTCGAA
>NW_017135119.1:490894-526476 GCF_001652005.2 Ceratina calcarata | reverse complement strand
CGGAAAAATCGAAAAAAAAATTTTCGCGGAATTTCGACAAATACTTCGAATATAAGTTGTAGGTGATACTATTACCTATGAAAAATTTGAAATCACTATAATTTTAGCTTTTTAATAGTAATAGGAATCTATAATAACAAATTCAACATGCAAGTATTGTTTAAGTATGCATATAGTCTATACATCTTTAAGGTCGTAAAATGTAACGTGAGCGATTCAATTTGAATAAGCGTAAAGGAATAATAAATCGTAGAAATATTACGGCCAATAAATAATGTCAGTCGTTTTTGCAACTGCTTTTATCTAAACAACGTTTTACTTTCGTTTCACATATTTCACGAGCGTGTCTACTTAAATATTATTTCCCCGGTATAAGTTTTGCTAAATGAAAGTAAAGTGAAAGTAATAAAATAATTGAAAACGTTACATTTTACATGATCTGTGAAACGGTTATGTATGAATTGATAACATCAGCTTGCTTTCACTACCGTAATTATTATTAATGGAACGTTGTACTGTGATAAAATTAATTTTCGATACTTACCGTGCAACAGTAAAACTGTAGTGAAAGTCCATCTTGATTTTTAACTGCTTTGACGTCTACACGTCGAATCTCATTCGTCATTGTAATGAGACAACATATGTATTATATACACATTTTTTATTTGCGACAATAATTATGGTTGAAACAAATGACCGTAGCAAATCTAACATAAATAATGCATGAGGCAGATCTGAAACGGTTGAAAGCGCGGTGTCACACGTGAGATATCATTTAACGTCCACCCTTTAAACGCTGATCCAACCTACACGGTGGTACACAGAGTGGAATTAGCAGCCCTACGGCTCGCGTGTAAATCCCTGCGGCGAGTTAACGCGAATTACGAGAATTTCGAAGAGAGATTACACGCGGTCCGGATCGCGGGCATACAAAGTTTTCTGCACGCTGCCGGCTATTTTCGTATGTACGCGCGTCGGAACGAGATCCGTGATGGTCGACGACTTGCTTTGAACGAGATATCGCGATGTTGACCGCATAAATCGACGGCAGATATGGGCGGTCGGTCCTGTGCAGGCGCAGAGAAACGCACGGGCACAAACAGATTTACAGTGAGAGTCAAAAGTCGGTACCTCGAATGCACGACTTTTACGTATATCCTGTTACAAGCTGAAAATCGGTACCCAAGATGAAATAACTGGAGAACTGGTTTTTATTAAAACGCGATTTGTACAAACTCTGTGTGCAATGGACTGTCTTACTGCATTCAAAGGGACTTGGTTTCGTACATTTATCAATTATTAAATGACGACTATTCCACGTTTCTTAACAGATCATTCGTTGAATCGAAGTGCATGATTATTAAACTCTTGTATTTACGAGTCTTAGGAATGGTACTACAACTTATGAGGGGGAGTGTACGCGCGTACACCTACACGCCTCGATTTTAACGCGAGTCGGCTGCCGTACAAGCGAGCATATGTATATGCATTGAAAGTAATCTACTGTCGGATTACTTTGATGGCACAGCCAACCTAAGCGGATCAAAGAGACTCTCTCTCTCTCCTCTTTTTATCTTACCCTTACCCACCGTCTCCCCCCCCCCTCTCTCTCTTTCTTCTCTCTTTCTCACTCGTTATTTCGTTCATATTTGCTAGAACCTGAACCGCATCACCACCGCCGCTGGGCTTCCCTTTTCTGCTCGTTTTATCTTTGTTAGAACGTTTCACGCAGATGTGTCTAATGCACTGCCCGCATTAATACAGCGATCCTCCGCCCTGCCTTTCATCTCACGCTAATTTAACTGTGTTGTAAAAACTGTTTACTGGGCCCACGGAATTTAAGCAAGCTTAACACGGTACATGTATTTTCTTCAGTGCACATGACACGCGTTAATTCCGATTTGTTCGTTCCATCGCGTAACTAAATATTTTACAAGATTTGACAAGTTTCGATATTTATTTAAATATCTATAATTAAAGTTGGATTGGAACTCGTTTCCAGAATGCTTAGAGTAAATTGAATATATTTTTAGACGGTGAATTAGACGGAGGTGGTTCTCTCGTACAGCTGCGGAATTCATCCGGACTCATTTAAAGGCTCCCGGGTTCCGCGGCTGACTCGGCTCAACCGTTCCTCTTTTTCAAACGCCTTGTGTATTTTACCCACGCGCGCGACTCAGCGAGCAGTTTTATGTGTCACAGGTGCGGCTACTTACGGCTGGAATTGTTTTCAGAAGATATTTTATTTTGTCGCTCGATGCGGCCCACGTGTATTTATAACTCTTACGTATACGCGGACTCGTTTTATCCCGTACGCATGGTTTACGACGCGGTACGTCTTTACCCTCTGCTCCTCAAAAGCTTTCGACATTATTTAAAACCGACTTAGCTGTTGTTACCTCATCCGCCGGCCACGTGAAATATTTATGCCCGTCAATAAAATATTTTACAGCTATTTACTTTTCCTATAGAATTTGTTTACGGTCGACCAGAAAATCCTGTACGCCTTTCCAGAGTTAGTCAATCACTTTCCTCGAAAAGTTAATCTATAGTGACTATTAGTTAATTTTGTTAATTGATTTCAATAATAGCGCATACAAATCTTTATTGAAGAAACGTAGGTACAAATGGTCTATACAAACTTTCTTAGTTTCGTTATTAAAAAAAGACAATAAGCATCGAAGTATGCGATTGATATAATGACCGTAAGGAGTAAAAGCATCGCAAATCACAATCAAACAATTCACAGACTAATGGAAAACCGTTTAACGTACCGTTGAACATTTGAAGATCGTTAGATACCAGACAGCGGTATGAATGGGTGTCAGTATTTACGGTGTTGGTGTCATAACGCAACAATCCTTCGGGACACGTGGGAGAACGGTTAACGGGTAATAACCATCCGGCACAATAATGCTGCGAATAAGAAAAATATTGCGCAGGTGACAAAGAATACCGGATAATAATCACTGTTCCCACAATGACTGACGCAGTTATTAGGATTGTGCAACGGCGATAATGTATGTATTAGTTTCGACGCGTTTCGCAACACGCGAGTAAGACGCATTCATTATCCATTAGCTCGCGTGGAAGTGTGAACAAAAATTGATTCAACCTTTCGTTCGCGTCTTTTAAATCAACTGATTTTATCGCCCGATTATAGATTCAGCTGTCGGCATGCAAATGTCCGATAATTATGAATAAGAGATCAGCCTCCTCGCCGCTAGACGTTAAAATAGTTCAGTCATGCATCAGGATTTTATACACACAAACGATTTATTATTCTCGACGTGTGCTACGATTAACATGACTAAAGACAACATTTCATGTTAAGGTTGTATGCGCCGTAAGACTTCTGCCACAGTTTGAGAAATCTAACAAAATTATACAGTATTTTATTAATGTGATATCTAAAAAAATTTAAATGCTTTATCATTGTTCTTATGTAAGGATTCACACAACCTTAAGATTCTTACTTCGTAAAATGTAAGATGGCAAATGTTGGTCGCGGTTCGCTGTCAGACACCTATGGTTTGCTTGGCCATTTGTATTAGACCCGCAGAAAGGGTTAAAGCCATTGGTGGCATAATTGTAGCCGCTGTATGAAGCGCACGCTGCCTCGAGAGGGGTGAGATGCAACATATTGCCCCGTGGCCGACTCTTATCGACTGGGGGCAGACAGGCGGGTCCGGTAGGAAGGCTGGCCGGCTGGCTGGATGCCGGGCAGATTTACGAGGACCGCTCGGATAGCGAATGATAAACGCGAGTCGAGATAGCTTTATTTATTCGCGCCGTGCCTACCGCGCCCCTTCGCCTCGCCTCGCCGAGCCGTTTCGCTTCTTCGTTTGGACTGGCTGCCAGTTTGGCGAGCTTCTCTACGGATTCCGATTGTCAGTAACGTGTGACCACGCACGACGGGATTCTGCTAACCAGGCCACGTCAAGATGCCTCTCAAAGGCACTTTGCTGCTCTGCGTTTTCTATTCAATTCTCGAATTAAAAAAGACATTTCAATTTATACGAAATAAATGTTTAAAATCGGTCATGATAAAACCGGCGATCGAAAAGATAGGAAGTTAATTTACACAGTTAATAATCGAAATCGATCCGGAAATCTATATGAACCGAGTCGTTGTAAACAAGTCCGAAGTTTATAACGGTGTTAAGTAATTGCGGCTGGTGGAAGTACTTACAATTAGCGTAGCGTGGTCGTTAACGCGAAACACCAATTCATTTGTCCCGTGTTCGGCGGTGCCATTGCGCGCAAGCAACGGCCTTCCCTTACGAGAGTATAATTGCGCGTAGCCGAGCAAAGTGGCGTGAGTTGCTGGCCAAAGACAATCGAGATTATTATTATACCGCGTACGACACATGTGCTCCCCTCGTTCCTGAGTAATAACGTTGGTAATAGTCGCGGCAATGATAACGATAATAAACCGCAAGTTTCGCTGGATACACTCCCTGGCTGTGCGCTATTAAAACGGTCCGCATTACGCATTCAGTCCTCCTTTACTCAAATTAAATCGACCGGTGATCAAATTTTAATAAATAGAATAAATCGCGCGCGATTAATGCATGTAAAATTTTTCTGTTTCGTCTCGTCCGACACGTTCTATTGATTAATATTAATTTTCGATATTAAAAGACGTTTTACTATCGGGACGATTGATTGCTAGCGTGTGTTACTTTTTTCTCGATCGCTGCAAACGTTTCGGTTTTAATTACGCACACGGCAATGAGTACGGAGGGAGACGCAATCACCGCGTTCGATTACTACGTTTCAACATTAATCACCGGCAGTCAATGATTCTTGTGATTATGGTAACACGCCGCAGATTAATTATAGTGTCGAGGTGAAAGACAGAAAGTCCGAAGGCGACAGCAGTCCCGACGCGGCACGGCCGGGGACTTTCACGTTTTCCCCCCGTGGCTCGTACGCGGCGCGGCTGGCAAACCGTCAATTAGCGCCACTGTCACTGCCTTTAAGGCCCGCCGGGGCCCCTCCTTTCCGCTATTATCGCCGGGAATTACAGTACGGTATAAGCTGTCTGCTCGCCGGTTCTCGTTTCGTTTCTTCTTTTTCCAAAGTTAAAACTAGTTGCCTGTTACCGGGTCGATTAACGATCAATTAGGTTCGCCTGACAGCCATTAAAAAGATTCCAACTGGCCAGCCGATACGAAATATTTCGCACGCCTTTCTTTCATCTGCACGCCTGCACGCGCGTGCACAGGGTGAATAGGAAACGTCGGATCGATTCGACGTCGAAAAATGTCGACAAAAATCGAGCTGCACTTATTATCATTATAAATAACAGATTCGTCTTCTCGAGAGGCATTGAATATTAAGAAAAATGAGTATTACATAAAACACCTCATAAACAAGATTAAGTGGGACGCGTAATATGTATGTATACTTTGCACGAATTTCCTCCTCTCAGTGTCTTGCACGCGGCGAATCAGTATATGAAATATCGCACTGGTATTTATACATACTCAGCCACCGTGTATATAACTTTTATAAATTTCGCGCTCTTCACGTCTTAACGATCGCATCTCTCAACCGTCAACGTTGATTGCGCAGCACGCTATAACACGATCTTTCGACCGTTTAACTCGCGTTGCCATCGGGTTTAAAAAATGATCGGCCGTGGAATAAGCTGTTGGAGCATCCGTGTGTAACTTTCACGGGGGATTGCTCAATATTTTTCGTCTCCCTCTACTTTTTTCAGTAATTACATCGAGATTCGTATGTAGATACAGGCGATAAATGTTAAATTTCAGGCGCATCTGAAATATGCGATCGTGAAACAGGCCTGAAAAAAATATGTGAACGAAAGGCAATCCATTCTGTGCAAGTAATAATTTACGTTTCTCATGCATGATTCATTCAATTTATTACGCTCGCGTGTTTCTTTTTCAACGGAATTTAGAAATTCGATTAACGTTGTTCAATCATTAAGGACAAGAAGCTTAACACTTGTGTTAAACTTCTGCTAATTTTCATTTTAAAAGTATAATAAAATTTCTCTAGGATTTAGCGGTACTTTTATTAAATCTCATTAAATTAATATCCTGATGTACATGTACATAACTGATCAAGTAACGGTTAAAATCTTTATATACCCAGTTTATGTAAAGGCTACAAATTAATTTTATTAAGGAAAGTAAAGAAAACGTATGATGGAGCTCGAAAAATGGATTTTCTTCAAATTAAAATTCCCCATCGCTTTATAATGAAATTACCACGTAATTTCACGTCTTTTTTTACTGGCTATTCATAAAAGATTTTCGCGATAAGTGTTTAAATACTTTCGCGATCGACTGTAACGCGTGCGTCTGTGTATTTCAGCGTCATCGCGGAGCTATCAAGAACTGTCCGAGATATTTTACGGACAGCCGCGGATCGGTGTGCACGCGTGTACGCACGCACCTTTCTAATGTCCTAGCTTGGAACGTCCGAGTGTGGGTAAGCTAAGGTATAGCTGTCAAGCTGTAATTCTTGTTTCTACTAAAGTTGCTTGCCTGTTGCTCGTTCGATTAACGGTCGATTAAGCCTGTCGGGCAGCTGTTAAGGAGATACGAGAAACAGTCGAAGATATGAAATGCGAGATACTTTATAATTTCAGATAACGTTATGAATGGTAACGAGCCGGCTCCGCCTTCTACGGTGCGTGCACGTACACTCCGCCAGTACAATAAACCCTAAAAATCTTAGATCACCATCGAGAGAAAATATAATTTATAAAAATTAAAATAAAAAGTTCGTTTATAGCTTCATGAATATTCGATTACAGATTTTATTAGAATGAAATGTTCCATCGTCGAATCATCATGCCACGTCATGTCAATTATGCCACGAATGGCGTTAACCCTTTCTGCGGATTTAATACAAATGCCGAAGCAAACCATAAGTGTTGGACATCGAATATCTTTTGAAGGGCTGTTGAATTTTTTTCTACGTACTTTCATTGACTGACAGAGCTCAAGTAATTTTAGTTGAGTCGTAGAGATTGGGCAACTTTTGTGGAGCGGACTGTACGCATTCCTGTCAGCCGGCGCTTTAATCGAATGGAAACTAATGAAGCCGAGTGTTACGCCGTAAATTTTTTTGCACAATTCGCATGTCCGTAGCGATCGCCGGGAAATCAAAGGCGCGTTTAAACTTTATTATTATAACTTTATGAATTTCGTAACGTCGCACCGCTCGGCCGCTGCGGTATTTTACGGAGTAATAAATTTTTCGGATCGATCACAATATAAACGCTGACACTATCTCGATACGCGCCGTTCCCACTGCCGAGTCTGAGAACTGTCGCGCTCACAAATGTACCGGTATAACGTATAAAATTAATTAACAAGTGATAGATTTACAATCGGTCGTAAAAGCTGATTTCATTTTATAATTCCATTCGGTATTTATTTTATCGCTCTTTGTGCGGCTGCTGTTACGTAAAAATTATCGGCTCTTGTGTTCGGTTGATTGCATTATAAATATTGGCATTACATTTTTGCCGGAATTTTCAGGTACCAATCGATATCTTGCGATTTTCCAATTTAAATTAATTAATATTTACCATCCACTTGGCTCGACACGAATTCCCACTTAAAACGATATTGATACGTCATTCTATGGAAAAGTATTTCTCCTAAAAATCTAATTAGTTGAATGAACACGATAGCAGATGTTAACTTTATAGTAAAATAAAAAATACTAACAATCCTTATCGGTTATTTAATTCGTCTCATAATCCATACTAAACGGCCGGTGATACACGATATTTATTGTACTAAAAATCGTAATTGTACGTTTTCATTTGCAAAACCGTTCCGAGTGGAAAATAATAAAATGTGTAAAAGCGGATAATATACGGGACGTTTAATCGGAGTAATTCCGATACCGGGAAGCGCGCGCGTAATATGCAAATAATAAACGAACAACATTTAAAACTTCCGTTTATTACAGCCGTGCATGACAGACTGCGTAAAATCAATAAACGAATGGTTCGGTGAAACAAATTATTATTACTTAATAGCTGGCGGTGGCCGAACCATAAATTCGATTTCCCGCAGATAACAGAGCACAGCTCAGGTATCTACTGCTGTACGGATATTATTTTATTCCGGCGCGTACAACTATACCCGCCGCCAGACGTACGTACGTACACGCGCGCGGCATTTACACAAAGACACAGATTCGACGGCGGTCCTCAATTACGGTACGTATCATAATTACTGCCAACGTAATTGACGCGGATATTCGTTGCAGCTACATTTTCCAACGCGATAGAATGAAAAGCGGCGACTCGCGATATTCTCATACATTTTTCTCTTTGTCCCGGTGAAAAACAAAATCAACGAACGGCAGTTATACACATGCTACGAGTGCATGTTTTTCATGAACTTTCTATAACGCTGGGTTCGAATGAAATTGAAATATTGCTACTGCAAAATGTCAGCTCCCATGCTGCTCGCCACCTGCGAATTGGATAAGTTATTGTATATGATTGAATATAAATTTCTCGCGTACGCAAAAGTATGAATAAACCGGGCGCGTTCCGCGAAAGGGTTTATCGAAAGCTCGTATGAAATTATTTACCCATCGACCTTTTTTCAACCAAACCGTTCGTATTTATGGAACCGTAACGCGGGTTATTGGTTTTTAGAGCCAATTATTTCGTCAGCCCGGCAGATAAATTTTACAAAATGCACACCTCGCCGGCGTGATCCTTTTTATCGTCGAGCCTGATAGGAAAAACACGCGGAGTAAATAGCTATCAGCCGGGCGTGGAAGTACGTAAAAGATTTGTTACAGCTGTTGGTACACGGAAATTCATTGTGAATTTTTGTTAGCTCGCAAGGATTGCGAAATGAGCTCGTATAAGTACTTGGAATAATCTAAACCTAAATAATGCAAGAGCTTTATTAACGGTGATGCTGAGGTGTAGATATAACCATTTTATCCTTTGCAGGAAAGATAACGTTCACCCCTCTAATCCCAGTAAATCTTAATAACTCCACAAATCATGTACAAGGACAGTTCTGCGAAAATTACGGAATAATTCAAGGGTAGGCATTATCGCAGTCGGTAAGTGCCCTCCACTATTGTACTCCATTTAAGCTGCTTTTTCATATGCATAAATGTGTTCACACGCAAGCACGGTTAAACACTCATGCTTTAGACACGTGCATATGTATGAAATACCTACGCGAAGAAATTAATTCCCACATTGCTTCAGCTATTTCCTGCTTAATTAGCAACGAAGATACTTTTCTTGATATTATCTCTGACACGTAATAATTGTTATCAAAGATTGTTCCACGCTTTCTACAAGTTTTACATTTACGAGATGGGTAATTTTACAAAATTGCACAGATATCAAGCAAAATTCTTAACAGATGTAATACCTGTTCGTAATTTTGTTATACACATGATTATGACGTGAATCATACGTCGAGGGTTGATTTCAATGTGCTGAGAGAGAACGTTACGGAACGTTCAATTACGCGAACGTAAGACCGACGGCGGCGTCGGGGTGACAGTGGGGCGGAGTGAATCAGAAGCAAGGATCGAGGTGAAATAGCTCGGCGTGGAACGAAAATCGTGGTAAGGCACATGAATCTAAGCAAGCAGGGGCACGGGGCAGCTAAGCGGTAAGTGAATTGATCGCTCGAGGCGGCGCATCGTTACGACACACCGGTGTCTCCATCCATCTATCCCCGTCCACTAAATCGTCGTGTCCCGTTCTTTGTTTAACTCCTTTCTCGTCTCCCCTCGTGGCGGCATAGCGCGAGCGGAACGGAACGGAACGAACGTATTAGATTATGGACCTCGCTTTTCCAGGCGCGCAAGTTATAAATGGCTGTTGCACGCCGAGCTGAAACGTATACACAGAGTGGCACACCGTGTGTATTCTCTATCCCGCGAATGAACCAGCCGGAGAAC
The DNA here is from genome assembly GCF_001652005.2 of Ceratina calcarata. Classification (NCBI taxonomy): domain Eukaryota; kingdom Metazoa; phylum Arthropoda; class Insecta; order Hymenoptera; family Apidae; genus Ceratina; species Ceratina calcarata. The sequence goes on along the minus strand of NW_017135119.1, from coordinate 516,534 downwards.
AAGGACGAACTCAGGCAGCGAGTCGTGGGCGAGACGGAGACGGNAGGAGGGGACGGTTGGTACGCCGCGCTATACTCGCGTACTGGAAGCGGGACCTAGCCGACCAGCCGACGTAGTCGATGGAGGCGCGCGGGCTAGTGGACTCGGATTTATGAGACCGTCATATTTCGCAAGTTGCGAGCCGGTAATTCCTGGCCGTGCGGCGATTTATGGCCGCGGTGTGTCCCGCCTGCGCCATTAATCCTTCCCTTTCGTCCTAAATCGAACTTCCACCTATCCTATAGTCTCCTCCGCCTCCTCCTCTCGCGCTGCTGCCTCCATCGCCGGAGCTGCGCTTCGCTTCTCTTTTCTCTTCTCTTCTCTGTTCACTTCCATCCGCTGCTACCCTGGCTGTTCTCCAGCGTCGATTCTTCGTGTACTGTTCCCGCTTCTACACGTGTAACTACTCCGGCTTTTATTAGTTACTATCTACAAGTAATATCTGATCTAACGTCTGAGAGAACAGCTATATTTTCCAGAGACAGTATAAATTTTATTATAAAGGAAACTTTACAGTCTGAATTTATGCACGGATGTATATACACATCGTCGACGTTTCACTCAAGAGCCAAGCAGTGGCACCGAATATGTTTCATTCAACTGTCACGACGGACAATAATGTTTGCACACGTCGCACGAAACACCGTAGATTTGAAACTGTTCCCGGCGACGTGTTAGGGTCAAGGAACACTTGTTAACGAGTTAATTGGTCGTTATTTATACACGCGGTTTGCGAGCGAAGCTCGCAGGTTTCTCCGCATTAAAGTCAATGAGATTCGGCTCGGTGCGCGTCGCGTCGTAATTAACTCCATGCTCAGCAGTGTAATACAGATGATTAATTCGATACCGTTGACATGGATAGCCAACCGAAAGTTCAGAATCTCATCTCTGATTATAGCTCAGTAGTATTATAATTATCTATTAGTCTAATTATAGCGAGTTGGAGAACTTTATCATTTAATCAATAAAATTGATTAAACCCATAAAATAATTTCGAGTTCTAAATTTAATAGATAAGGTAATACAGGTGACATACATGTGTAAAGGTATCAGAAATTTACTTGTTTCGATCTGACGGAAAAGACAGCTATCGTTATCAGTAAGTGTATACTTGTACCTTGGCGACATAGATTTTTTAAGTGTTTGGTGTAAAACAGTCATTGGTTCCACTTGATTGACCTCATCAGTGCGTACACATACTGATAATATCATGTTTTCCACAGAGCGCATGTGACGATGATTGAAATCGCGATATACTTGATTTAATCATTGATTAGCCAGCAGAAGTGTACATTATATAATTAAATATAATGTATGTATGTACGTATGTATAATGAATTAAATTGGACCTAGCTAATCTACCTAATTAATGCTCACTGCATACTTTAAATCGCTCGTAATTCACAATTTTTTCACTCTGACAAGTGACAGACAAAAGAATGCGAAGCTGATACGAATCAAAAAATTTGCCTCTCATTAATTTAAGTATCCGCTGCCGGCGTAAACATCGACCACTTTTCCTCGAACGACTCGACGATTCGTGACTGACAACAAGAAGCATTTAAGAAAATTCATAAATTCAGCATCTGTAACGATCGAACGATCAATCACGACCGATTTAATCGTCGTTATTGACACTCGGATAACATAAGGATAATGAATCACTCTTGGCGTACAAGTACACATACGTGTCTACTTCCACTCGACGTCTCTTATCGCTTTCAAATTGCCACTGAGGCTAAGAATATCTCGTTATATCAGAGCTTATCTCAACAATGTATCCCAGAATGAATAAATTATCTCCTTTCTTGCTAACTACATTTCACATGTCAATGGAATATTAATTTTTGCATCGTTCTCAAACGTGGAACAAAACACGGTGTGTAAGAAAACATCTGATGACAGTGTATAATAGACGACCATCAACACGAGAGTCTTTATATTTGTTATTGCATATTTACATCATTTAATCGCTACTGCTTATTAATAAGATTAAACCTAAGCTACGACTCAGTGTACTTATACCAACAATCGGAATATGCATGCATCTCTTATGTAATGTTATAACCGAGCATATAAAAACAGAGACATTTCACGTTTGTCTATCAATAATAATCTCGCGAGTGAAAAATAGTGATTTTCATTAAGGAATGATTCATCTTTCCCGGTAATTGCAACAAGCGTGAAAAACGATAACGCGAAGACGTTGGCGTTGCATTAACCGAGGCCAACGCAATAGAAACAAGGATACGTTTATCAAGTAGCCATTAGAACGACGAGAGAGAGTGGGAGAAAGGGAGGGAGGGAAAAGTACACCGCTCGTAAGACGTTCATCCAGGAATCAAGCGGGTTGATTAGATACACATTTGTATGTATAGCTCAGGCGCATAGTTGTCGAGCGGCTGCCAACGAAATAATTAATCCCGACCATCAACGCTGTCAGCGATCCTCGTGGAAACGGTGAACGGCCGTCGAGACGGCGTTGGTTGCTCATCAGCTGCGAACATTCCATTAGAAGCGACGTCTGATAAACATAGATGCAGACGAATTAGCGATTCGAACGGCTATTAAGAGGCCGTCGCGTCATCAACCGATCGACTTTCCCTTCACATTAACATAGATAAATATACTTGCTTGAAATTTCGTTCGGAAATCAATATTACAAATTTTCATAAAATCAGCTGTAATTTTCCGATCGGTCGAATCAGATTTTCTGTTTATCAAAATTCACTGAACATCGTGCAGTTTCAATTTTGCGTTTAATTCTAGTAATGGAACGTTCCATGTTACTTTTAAACAATACTGTACGTAGATAAGAAATCTGAGATAAATGTACGCGTGGAAGGAACGAGGAGCGATGACTCGCGTCGTTAGAACGAAGACTATAAAAGAAAAAGCGGTTGGTAGATAGGTAGTAGTCGGCTGGTCGACAAAATAATTAATCTGAGCGATCGGCATGGTGTTGGCGGTTCTCTTAGTGAACGAAGCGGGCGAAGAGGAGCCGAGCCGGTTGCACGTCAAGTATGCGCGGAATGAAAACTGTCAGTAGGCTGACACGGCGGACTGGTTGGGGGCGACAGCTCGCTAAATGCACAACCACCCCGGCTGACTCTAGTCAACGTCTGCATACCATCTACCTGCCTCTGCCCCTGCCTCCTACCTCCATCGCTCCTGCCACGGCTCGAAAGTACAGTTTCTGATATTGTTGTCCACGTGTCAGAAATTCTACCTTCTCGTTAAAACGTCGAAAAAACAAACGGAATGAAATGAAGAACGCTTCTAGATATCTTTTATATTTTGTTCTTATCAAATCGCAATCAATAAACAGTTTATCGTTGCGTACGTCTATATTTATTCGATGGGAGATCAATTCGAATTCTTTAGTAGTGCAATGATGTATCCGTTCACGATGAACTCCGCGAAGTGGAAAATTCATGTGAAACGAGAATGAACTGTTTCAGGTAATAGTTCTTATCGATCTCGAATCGTGTCTAAATAAACTTATATGAAAGAGGGTTCTGCGTGGAACGAGTACATCGACGTGCAACACAGTCCATTAACCTCTCAGGAACTCGGCGGCTAGGGTACAACGAACTGCCGAAAATCGCTTGTAAACTGCTTACCGCGAAGACCGCAGGAGCATGATTCGAGTTGTCGATATCGATTTCCTGGAGGCGCCTCGAAAACCGAAGGTATCAACGAGTCCGCCGATTTTTTTTCTGCCTACATCTTATTACACGTGAATGACCGTGTTCGGTTCGGACGGGCCCGGCCCTCCTCGCCCGGGATAATACGATGTGACGAGCGTCAAAATTTTCGTGCTATCTCGTCCGGTCCGTTCCTCGAACAGACTTAACCGAAAGCGAACACGCAGGACCGCGCACCTTCTCATTTTTTTTACATCATAATTGGATGTATTTCTGCTACGCAGCCTGTCACGTCTCGAACTAAGTACGGATTTTATATTTCCTCGACAAGTTCTTACAATCTTTTTATCCGAAAGGAAGTGACTTCGTCCTTAAGTATTTTTATTGATACCTCGGTAACAATTTTATCGATAATCCAATCCATGGTTTCGCAACATATTTTTATTAACAAAATAAACGTTCAAGCACGATAAACGTCGTACTATCGAAACGAAGTTGGCGGCTTGAAAAGCGCAGAAGGCATTTCCGCCGAGATTGGCATGAATTATTTATTGCAACGTTTCGCTCTCGTATCTCGTACAAGTTCGCGCGGCAGTAACGCGGTTGATATTAGTACAACGTCAAACTTATAATTGGCGTGTCCCGATCGATATTTTAATTTATCAAAGGGGAACGCTCCGATGATGCTGTCAGTACACTTAATGAGTAAGGACAGCTTGCCGAACCGGTGAGTAGAAAATTGAAAACCTGACGCCAGCTATTCAGCTGTCACATACCCACATCGACCGTGGCTGTCAGGAAGTAATAAGTAAAAAAAAATAGATCCTTCTCCTCCGAGAGAAGTCGCCAATTACTTTCACAATTATCCAATTTACATAAAATCTTCTTCCGAATTATGTAACATTTAAAAATCTCCCAACATTTCAGATGACCAAAAACATGTTCTGTGCTTTAAAAAAAAACAGTGCAAACTTTGTAACTCTACGCTTTTATTAAAATTTCATTATTTGCAATAAATGTTGTTTATATACAATTGCTTATGTACATTCTCATGTGAGGCACGGAAATTCTAAACTGAATACACGATCGATAATTTCAATAAAATCGAAAGTAGTCCAACATTATTCATTGCCGAATTAACAATCGTAATTTGGGAACGAACCGTGACAAATAGATCTCCATTCGGTTACGAGGTGGTGTACATTCGACCAAGGAAATTAACGCATCATCACACTTCGTTAGTACCTCGTTTAGGTCTTCATTATCAAAATCACTATTATATAATGTACTAGCAATTACTTACCGGAATCGCGTAAATCATTCTAGCGTTCGAATAAACGGCCAATATGCGAGTGTCAATTATTACGATTAAAATTGTCGTACAATAGAATTGATCATAGCCGGTACATGAATGTTTAATTGTTAAACGATTGACCAGTTGATCAATTAAATTGAATTATCGACGCGTTAAAACAGACTTATTTAACTACATATTATCATCGAGTAAATATAATTTTATGCTTTTCTAAATCGGTTCGTTTAGGTTGCAATATTCATCATAAAATTATTGATAGATCAATAGTAACTGTTTCATCGAGGTTAAACGATTTGTATCTATAAATGCATTAAATCAATTTCCGTGTAGAATAAAATGATAATTCCGCGGAGCGATACGCATGTTCGCAACGAGCAATACATCATACGGCGAAAGTGTAGTTTACAGTCTAATGAATTGGCCGTTCATCCAGTCAGCATTCCGTCTCGTCCGAAATCGGCTTGCACGCGATCATTCCCATTTAATGCTCGAGTCTCGCTGACAGCCGTAGCAGCTAATGTTCGCTATCTCGGGCCGCAGCGGAGAGGCTCAAAAGACGAAGACGAAGGAAAGGAAGAAGAGAATCGAGAGAGCGTTCTCGTTCTCGGAACGATGTCGGGGCGAAAAAAAGGATGGGAGTCAGGACGGGACGGTTGCCAGTCGAAGTCGATGCAAACCGGGCCCCGAGACACGATCGAATCATGCTGGCCCATTGTCCCGCGGTAGATTGGCTGATTTTGTCGGGACGTTTGACGAAGCCCCGCCGCCGAGCCGCTGCGTTCGAGATTGATTGGCAGTGATAGGGCCGATCGACAAGTACGACCGAGACCGGCACAGAAGCTCAATAAAGGTAATTAATGGCTTGGCTGAACTGTAGGTGTTCTCGGATCGACCGGCCGAGGGGAGAGAATCATCGTTCCTAACTTACAAGGAGACACCGACGAACCGTTCCTACGTTCGTTCGCCTCCCCTGGTTTCAATGAGGCTTTATATAACAATCATTCGTTCGGATTCCTTCGGCATCTCTTTGTACCCTCGACGTGTATCTTCATGCTCCTCTCTGTACGCAATGATAAAAACCTGGCCAAAGTTTAAATGGAAAAACATGATTAGCTTTATTCCTATTATTATTCAATTCTTGCCTTAATAATTAGTTTTATGTGAAAATCTGTTACATAAGAGTATTATTAATATGTATGAACATAAAAGATAGATAAATTACGTACAAACGTAGAAAACAGTGGAATAATAAAATGTATGAAGTAAAGGAAATTCCTGTTTGAATTACACTTTATAAAAATAATTTTAAACCACTTTTAAACGAGCTTCGGTACTACAGATAAAATCTAACTATAAACAAGTAAAAGTTAAATAAAATTATACGCTGGTAGTATTACACGAAATTGCGAATATTGGAAATGCTCGAGGCTCATAATCGTCTAGTCTACCCTCATTAGCCAAGCTGGAGGAAAATTGCTTGCGCAACAGGTGCGCGAGATCCTCAAATTTCTTCGAGCATGATTCTAGCAAGATTTAAAGAGATACGGACATATAAATAGAATGTACCTATGTACGTGCTTCGTTGCCAGTGCGTCTACAAGAGAAGTCTACAGCTTGCAGTTTTCTTTCTTCAAGTTTAATTAAGCGAAAAGATGTACACACGTACATTACACGTTTTCATTATATTCTTTTTATGTATATATGTCTGATTCTGAAAGACTGTGTCGCAAAGCACGAAACGTATTTTTCTTTCCTGGATCGCCAAGTGACACGGATAAATGACATTAGACATTTAAATAGGATACTTTGTCTCGATCTCATCCAACAGTAGAGATTAATTCGAATCGGATTGAAGGGTGCACATAAGAGGATTAATAGCCAGCAGGCGAAAGATCACAGAGGCGCTGAACAAAAGCTCATTGCCAGTGACGTCAAAATGCTGCGCGTGAGAAGAGATGTAGCGCACAGTTCCGAAGTTCCAAGGAGTTATAAATAATAATCATAGTGAATCGATCGTTCGAATATTGTCGCGAAGTCTGAAGCTTAGATCAAAATCAAACGAGAAATATTCACATAATTATACTGCATAATGAGGATTTAATTTTCGCACGTGCACGTGCCAAGTGGGTCAGGAATCAATTTGGGTATCGCTCAATATCAATAAAAATGGTAACCTTAGCAACTAGTTAGTTAATTGCAATATTATTTAAATAAACGGCGAACGGACACCATGTAAAAGCGTATACGTCGCTAAGCGCGACGGCTAGTGGCACAGAAACGAGTCCCGCGTCGTTTGTTTCAATCTATGGACAGAGATAATTACGAGTAGCATCGAATAACGTTCACGTTTGGCTCTCTTCGGCACTGGTCAGTTTCCACGGTGAGGAAAGCAGTGCAGAGCGCGGGGGGGAATCACGTCGGGACTGGGTCTATATACGTACAGCGTAGCGGACTTCGGTTGACGTTACTCCAGACAGGATAGTTCCTGTCAGGCTACATGGAGACAAACGAGCGACCGGCAATCAACCGCTGTTAGCCCCGTCCGACCTTTCACCAACCGCCATCTGACCGTTCCTTTTTGCCCCTAGAACCGTTTCATCATAATTTATTGTGATACTGTCACGTTGATAACTCAATTTATTTCGCTGGAAACCCTATTATTTTTATGGCCAGTCTCGGCTCGTCGTCGTGAGCCACGCCACGGTGCAGCTGGTCACGCATTTTCTCCCGGTCTCGCGTGACTTCATGCAGACAGATACACCCCCGTGTGCCACAACTCTTCCCACACTAGAACGCACAACCGAATAAGAAACTGTAAAACTATCGTTCACATAAATTGAATTTCAGATTTTTAAACGAATCGCCGTATCGAATGATCGCCTCTACAATCTCTACGGCGTATCTCTTAAGAAAAAGGAATGCTTACAATAGGGACTTGTATTCGAATTAATTGAAATATCCGTGCTTATTAAGAAGATTTAATACACGTCTCAGATGCCACGGACGGAGGTATTAAATTATCAGTTAAACAGATTGAAGTCGCAACACACTCATTGTCAGTGTAAATCTCTCGGTAGAAATCGTTTGAAGGGAATTATTAACAGTCGCGAGCCGTTGAAGCGATCCGTGAAGCGTGCTCGTTAATTCGAAACTTTAATAGGCAGTTTTCCGTTCCTACCGGCTAATCACTTCATAAACATAGTGTGCCAGATACAACGCAGATACAATGTCCGCATTAATCGTAAGAATTGCTGTTTTACGAGCCAAGCGGCGCGGCGAGAGAGAGAGAGAGAGAGAGAGAGAAAGCTCCATGTATCTTTCCGTTTCGTTTCGTATCGTTCCATTCCGTTTCGTTCTTACACCGCGTCTGCATTACATCACGTGGCTAATTAAGCCCTCATTATTCTCCGTGAATTATGGCAGTAATTCAACCGACTTTCTCTCACTAGAGGCAGACCGGCGCGGCGCGGCACGCAACAACGAGGGAAGAAGGCCTCGCGAGGATCCACCCGTTGAATTTCAAATGAACGTCCATTTCAGGCGATTATAAAGAACCGCCTTCTCCTTCTTCTTCGCCTCCTCCTCCTTTCCTTTTTCCTTTCTTCCTTTTACACGGCGATACTTCTGCCAGCGATATAAAATACCGCGGCGACGTATATAACTGCTAATTTATTCGATTTTGGAATACGACGTCGCGCCGTTCGGTCACGTAACACCCTGTTGACAAGAATTAATCAAAAGTTGCGTAAGTAAACCGCTGAAAATTCGATCACTTTGTTACGAACCTCCGTAATCAGATTTGTGGGCTTCTCGAAACGCGGCGACCAGAACAAAGTAGCCGATGATTTGTAACATGAACAGTGATTACGTGTTATTTCTTGTAAGAACGAATCACGAAGTTTGATCGTAATGTATGAGATGATTAATCAACTTTTGAAATCGACTCGCATTTGCATTTGTTGTTTTCAATTAACATATCCTTCTGAAGAATATTTTTGCACAGATTAACTATAAATAGCGAGATTCTTAATACCATTTTTTACCGAAATTGTCTACTGACTTGATAATAAACGGAAATTTAATAGATGACTCCGGCTCGACGAATTTGAATTTACAAGAGAAAGAAGATATTTCGTATGCACCGGGTTAACAGTTTCGTGGAGCCCAGCGAGAGATAAAGGAAAGAGTTACGACGTGTTTTGACTCGGGTGACAGTCGTCGACGAGAATTTTTTCGCCTAACAATATTGTAAATTAAGTATCGAAGATAGATCTCGGCCGACGTAAAATCCGAATGAATCATTACGTTCGTAACGTGCGTTATCCCAAAGCGTCGAAATTTGCGTCATCGCATATAAAAAAGCAAAGATATCTGAAAACGAGAGAAAGAGAGAGAGAGAGACTGATATTTAAATTTAAATCGTGTCCGATCTTGAATTTTAATCCTTTAAACCTGTCCACTCCGTTTTTATTATCGACTAATTTACGCTAATTTGAAGAGGCGATATTAGCAACTCGATTTGGCATGGCGTAATTTAATCTGACAAAACACATGCCTGCGTACTTATCACTTTCCGCAATATATTTTAGTAAAGAACTGCGGTGCTTTTGATAACACTGAATCGTTTAAAGAGGTACTGAAATCCTCAATGCGGGAATCGTATTTAATAAGATGAAGAGGATTATTTTAATGAGAAAATAATTCATCTCCAACATTTAACTTGTACCATTAATACTGTAAACGTAATGAATTACATGATTACATATTAATGGTTGTGAATGAATCGCTTGAATAATTTGAATCACTTTGCAATCTATTGTACTTTGTACATTATGTAAATTTAATTTCCATGAATTATAAACCAAGTCAAAGCAGCATTTAAGAACACAACATAACAGGGACAAGAATTCCTTTAATATAAAATAGTTAATCAATGAATTAATATATGAAAATTACAACGAATATATGAAATTCTGAAACTGACTTTACTTTAATCATTCGTAGCGTTGAAGCGGTTTGCACTTTCAGTGTCAGATCGTACGCGTTGCAAGATTTAATAGTAGCTGTTGACGATTTCGTAGAAGAGAGGAATGGAAGAAGAAATGGTGGCAGGCGTGATATCAGTAGTTTGACGGGTCGGCATCTTTCTTACTCGGAATTCGTTCAAGCCAGCAATTGAATTGCCGTACTCGGAATCACTTAAGCCACTCGCACACACACACGCACACGCATACACCGATGCCACGGTTGACTCGCACCAACTGACTGCCACTTGTATAATTCTATTTGACACTAATGAAATAAGTGTCACAGAGGCTTGACGGTGATACGAACACGATTATGAGGACAGGGACATCGAGGAGAGAGTAACGGGACGGGAGGACGGGTAATCGGCACTTCGATTAAAATGTAACCGTCATTCGCTACCGAAGGCTATCCCCTGTTCTAACATCCGGAGACAGTTCGACCGTCACGTTTTTTAACCCGTGACTACTAGTTGTAATCGACAATGACGCGTTTACTGTTGATTAGAAAAATAATTATTCTTCCAATTTGTTAAAAAGATAATAAATATCTATGTACAAGTATAAACCATTTGTATAAATTGTGTGTTTACCTACATTTTATCTAAACAACCTGTCATGTCTTAGCGTATACAGAAACAACATTCTTTAAAAAACAACAATTTCTTAAGAGAGATTAAAAGCTGAAGATACAATTAAATTATTTCATATATATTCACATTACCCCTAGACTTTAGTGAGAATCTTTTAATTTTGTGACTACGATATTGACCGCAGGGAGTGCACTGTTGTTATTTAGCGAGCGCAACCCCGGGCGAATACATTACGGTTCATTAAGAGCAGGTTGCCGCTGATCCTTCCTAATTCCTTGTATTTAGATTGTAAAACGACGAGATAAGGTGCACGGAGCCCGTCTTCCAAGCCAGGGCTCGGGAAAGGGAGGGATGTGTGTATCTACCCTCGGCACGGCGACGAGGAGGAGGCCGGATATATACGGGATCGTTGGATAACGCGCGAGGCAAGAGATAGCTAGGGTTTAACCCCTCGGCAAAGCACCGCTACGTATACCTTGCTCTTACTTAGGAACTCCTTGTCTCCTTATCACCAGCCCCGGCTATAACCAACCGAAGTTTCCTCATCAATGTCCCATCCAACTTGGCGTCTGCGACTTCCTGTCTCCCGCTCTCGAGCGTCTCGTTATACGGCTTTTGTCGCCAACATTTTACTTGGAAATTATGATACCCTCCTGCGAGCGAAACAAAGACCGAGCCGGCGTTGCGGTTAGTAATTTCGACGGGGATTGTATAATTTTCTCCTGTCGCGCGTGAAATTCTCATCTGGCGACAATTATAGTGATCAGGCAACACGCGTTTTATTACTTTGTCAGTATCAGTTTTATGGATCGATCTGTCAAACGGCGTCGTTTCAGTTTTGTCGTTCTAAACGCCGGTTAACCAAACCGGAAAAATGTACTACAACAAAATGCAAATGCGGTAGCAAACGCGTTTAATAAAAATACGTGGAGCGAAGTTTTCAACCGGCTTTTATCGATTCCATCGTTCAACGACAGGACACTGAGAAATCGGTAACGACCATTAAGAAATGTCGACTGAGAGACAGCGAGAAAAAACGGCAAATACATACTGTCAGAGGTATAATTTATATGTATGTGCGTCGTTCACGCGCATGCATGGCACACATGTATCAGCGTATATACATATGTATGTATAATGAAATGTGAGTAAAGTCTGTTGTCAGTCGGCTCCGTTACACCAATCACAATTACTCGGTCGGTCCCTTTGTAGTCAACTAGATTGAGAGATAACTCGCTCCTTCATGTTCGATCCAATAATTTAACGTAATTACAAGAGTGGCATGCTGGTAGATAGGCTGCGGAAGCAACGTGTCGAGTAAACACATCGTACAGGCTGTTTCACGAACCACGACTCAAATTCGTAAAGAGCGTTAGATAAAACCATGTCCTTTGACACTTCCCCCTGTTTATGGAATTTTTTTATCCAATTTTATGAAATAACAAAACGTGACATATCTTATTAACACTAGATTGCCCAAGGAAGTCATTTTGACTGCTTTTTAATTTCAATTAGAAAAACAATTATGTATATAATGACACAATTTCTTAGAATTTTGTGACTTTTTGTACAACATATAAATGCTTTTATTAATAATTGTGTTATACCTATATTACCCAAAAGCACAGTCAGTCTTTCTGTAGTTAAGGTCGAGAGGTCAACTTCATGGCGTTTCTTAACACTAGAAAGACTGAAACTTAGTTAGCATTTAAAAAATGATGATATCTCTAATTCTAGAAATTCGAACTTCTGATCAAATAAATTTATCAAAAAGACTAATAATACTTCGATACTTGTTTCTTAGTTTTTACTTTTATATGTTTGATATCATCTTTTGAGACAACGTGTAGAATGTCTGCGCGCGACATGGCAATAGCATAAAAGTTTTAACGAAGAATCGACGTTGAAATTAATTTCATCGTTTTTTTTATCGGCAAGGAAGAAACTACTTTTTATGTTTGCGTAGCAGTGCGTTCCGCGTGAATTTATTTAACGATGAGCCGATTTAATTAGATTCGCGCCGTCGTCGTTACACGGGTTCGAGCGCACTTGTGGTACGGGATTGTCGCTTTACGCCAAGGTGAAAGTGTACGTCAGTTCCTTATCGCAATTACGCGTTGGACCGTTAATAATCGTTGTAATTAACAGCCTTGAATCGAGTAACGGTCATTTTTCTGATTACCAAACGTACTTGGCAGTGACATTAAATGATTCGTCTCTGTTAAGCATGTTTTAATTCAATGAATGCCATCTTAATTACAAATTAGAAAGTATTCTCTCTCTAAACGACAAACTCAGACTACGTGCAGTGTGTTTATAATTCTTGTATAAATTCTATACAATTTTCTTATTTTTTGCAACATCCATTTTGTGCCAAACAGAAATTTTTATCAATTTTTCTACGTGCAATAATTTCGGGTAAAATCGAGTATCATCGTACACTGGATCGATAATTTATGTAGAAAATGCCAACGCTTTTCTTATCAAGTTTAGGTTGTCGCTAAAGAAAACAAGCGGCATGTTCCGTGTTCCATTGCTCTGTCCCGCAGTATATGCAACATAAAGTTGAAGCCGTGTCACGAGCACTCGGGTCGCCATCAAAGTCAGAAAAATCGGTACCTATGCCTCGACGGAACGGTTATATGCGCGTGAATCGCGAATGCACGCGATGCGGCAGTCGGCGGCAGAATAAAACGGAAATCTGAAAGCATCGATCAATTATCGTTATTCATTATATTCTCACGGCTATTCATCGACGGAGTAAGAGACATTGGCGGACGTTCCTCACAGAAGGAGCCGCGCAAAAAAAGGTTAATGTTATCCCATTAAGAAGAGTACGATGTATGACTTGTGCAACATTATCAGCCGTTACAGCGGAACGGTTTCTATATACGGTGTCCTATAATACGTGCAACCATTGCTAGATTAAATTATCTAAAAATAATCAGACATATAAAACAGTTCAAATCAATTTCAATTTCAATTTGGGTATTACACGATGGCTTCATTTTAAATCATGAAATTAATGAGTATTATAATTATGCTTTATATAGCAAGTAGTTCTTTTATGCAATGATTTAAATAATCTCCTTGATATTACATAGTAACCACACACGGAATCATTATTTAATTTTAGTACTAAATGCTCGTAAGTCGCATGAGTCAGCTCGTATCTTGAAACAAATGCTTCAAGTAAAGTCTTAAAATTAATTATTCTATCTTAAGTACGGCATGAGTCGTTGAACCGTTGGTCACCCTATACATTAACCCTAGCCACCGCCGTGGCAGTCGACTCGGCTGATCGCTATGCCGCTGTCGTATTATGTAAATTCTTGACATCAGCTCTGACCCTACAATTAGTTATTCGCGTGCACATGTAAAGTTTCGTGAAGATTTCCTGGTGCCTTTCCCAGAGTGGAATTCTCTCCGCCGATCCTGCGACGCAGCATACTTCTGGTCACACGTGGAGACGAACGAGTATGCGAAAATATTCCTGCAGATGTATGTGTATATATCATTTTTCGCGGAACAACTATTCGATGGCAGCCATTGAGAGTCTTCACATTTAATCCTCGTGACAATCACAAATATAAATTTTATTGATAAGATTGAAATTCTATTCAGCGAATATAAAAGACAATGAATGATTTTTACGTTTTCCTTATGTATTAATTATTGTATGAATCTATCATAGACATACACGATGCGAATGAGATGGAAGGAATGAGAAACAGAATCTCGGTAAACGCGCGTACTTTCGAGATATCGATGATCAACCGCGGCTCGTTTGATACTGACAAAGCGCGATAAGAAGATCGAGGAACGGCTTAATTCCATAGCGAGGTGTTGCGGAGGCTACGGGGAGGATGGATCGGCGCGCCTGGAAACGAGGAAAATCGAGGAGAGATCGGTATTTCAAGCGAAGCAGGCAGCCAGCCAGGCACGGAGGTCATCCTTTACGCCGCCGTTCCCAACGAGCTGTCCGACGATCGGGAAGATGAACGCGCATAGTCAATACGAAGTCAACGTCCAGAGACGTGTGGACGTGCGTCGTTCAAGAGGATAGAGGAGGATATACGGGATAAAAAACGAGAAGGTAGAAAAGGAGGAGATCGAAAGGGGGGAAAGAATGATAGAGAGAGGCGCATGTACGTAGAAGCGGAGAGGGACAGGGAGACGAGGAGAGAGAGAGCGAGAGAGTAAGATAGAGATGGAAGTGAGGTCGAATAACAGGGTGCGCTCCGATCAACATTAATCACTATCCGAAGCGAGTAGATAGCCGTCGAATGCTCGCTTTCTAAAGCAAGGTGAAGGGGTGGCTGATAGATGGAGGTGATGAATGGCTCCGTGACGCGGGGCGATCCATCATCTCGGGGCCGACATCACGGGAGCTGCCTACCGCGAGAGCTAGCAGGAGAGATTTCGCGCGAGAGGTCACCTCGGCTAATTCATCATCCGGTCCGTCGCGTTTACTCTCCCTCCCTCCCGTCGCCGACCTCCCCCCGTCCGCCTGGCACACACTCTTCAACCCTCTCCTTCTCAGTTTTCCACCCGCGCTCTCCTCGCCCCAACGTCCCCCCACCTGCCGTCGACGACCCTTTGTTTTTCGCCGCGCTCGTTTTCCCCCGACTTCTCGCCTCTGATTTTGCCATTCGCGCCCCGTGACAGCTGCGGAAAGGCCGGGCAGACGCTCTTTCTTTTACCAGAACACTTTCAGGAAACGTCAACCGGCGAAGTCGAAGTTGAAATTGTAATAGCCGGGGCGATCGATGAAACGGTCGGACTAATGTCTCTAATATAACAAGGCGAGTTGTCCCAGTTGCTGGGTAAAAGAATCTATACCCATAATAACGCTTATCGTTCGGGACATCGCGTCATTATAGGCCAGGAAGACAAGTTAATGTAGCCGTTTCGTTTCCTTTTATACTTTCTGGGACACGTCGATGAAAAATTATAGACGGCGGCTACATTTTACTTTCGATTGTGAACGAAAGTGTATAAAATGAACTTTTAAACGTGTCGCGTTGAACATATTTAATTCGTGAAAATCGAATTAGATTACACTTAAGCATTTCTCTCGCCTGTCTTCTTATTAAATGACGAATGCATTCGGAAGAATGTATTGCACGGTGAATTTAAAAAATGAACGAGCTAGCATCTTCAAATGCTTTTCAGAGTAATATTTCTTCGTCAGAGGGCGAGACGGGCGTCGCCTTCTTGACTCTACATGATAGATGAAAATAATGTAGTAGACGTCTAACCCCCTGCTTCGAAATGGATGCTACATTTTCTGAAGAATGCGCGCTTTGTAATAACGTCTTGACAAGCTGGATTGGTTCAGAAATATAACGCGTAAGCACTCTCTCGAAGCGAGTCATTTATTATCCGTGCGATTTGTATCGGCCGATGGCTCGGATTAATTTCCTCTGCTTCGATATTTCATAATTATCATAACTTCAATTGAATTTACATCACAGTTAATATTGCGTTCAGTCGACAATTTTGCATCGGTAATGGGTCCATTGAATTATGAATCGGCGACGAAGATTCCTGTCGGCTCTCGTCCTTTATCAATCTGTCCGAAGATTATGTCTCGTGCGCGCGTCGTTTACACGCGCGCATTAAGATACACGCGAAATCGCAGCAACGACAGACGGGAATAAATAATTGATTCGCCGCACAGCGAGCGCGGCGAACCGGGCAGAAGAGGCGAGGAAATCCTTTCGCGGAGAGGCAGCTGCGGCTTGTAGGTAGGTCGCATTATCGAAATTAAATGCGTTCATACGCAAACAGTGGCTGGCGCTCACGCTGGGTGCAAATGGAAGTAACAAGGAGGAATAATGCATCACCGTACCGCGGTTGATTCTTCGCCGCGATGCCCGCCGGCACGATGACGCTGCGGGAGACGACGCCGCAGAAATGAAATCGACGAGCCACCTCCTCGGCAACGTATTATATCTAACAGTAAGTCTGTCGCATTTAACGACAAAGCCAAGAGAACAGAATCTTAGAAACTTGCCAAAAAATTTTGTTTCATCCTCGCAGAATATTCTGCGTTATTTCACAAATAATATACACTGAGAGATTTCGTTATGTCCGCATGTGTAACTGTTTCATTGCACGAGTGAAAACGTCATCCCCGAATCGTAGGCTGAAGTGTATTTGGCAAACTATGTGGCGTGCTGTCTATTTGTGAAAAAGAATTTGTCCGAAGATTAATATAGAAACGAGAAATTGAATTTTACGTGGGGAAAAGTGCGAACATCGTAAACCCTTCGGGGACGTTTGACCTATCGATTTCGTCTTCCACAATTTCTGCCCGAGGGGAACCGGGGGCTGTAGCTTATAGATGAATTATAGTTGCTCTTTGCTGTCGCGCATTCAACAGTGATGTATGACTCGGCGGGAGATGGTAGGTAGAAAACATCCACGATGTACGGCCTGTTAATAACAGCAAGAATGAACGAACGAACGAACGAACGAACGGCTGAACGGCTGCACAACGCGGTACACAGATGCCGCCGGCGGCTAGACTCCCTTTGTGTTTTATTACAAACGATACGTCAGCCACGATGTATGGGCTGCTTTTATCTGCGGCCTGTTATTGATGTGCTAAATTGTCTGCGCTGACTCGTAAGACTGGCCAGGGATCCCTGATAGACGTCATTCGGGTACGACACGACGCGCGGCGTATCACGACAAAAAGATTTAGCCAACGACACCGGCTGTCGTTTCTTTCTTTCAACGAAATTATAGGAAATTTATTACGACGCATATCCATAATTCAAAACCTCCTACAGCCCGTCCGGGAAGACTCGGAAATATTTTCGAGAGCTTCAACACTTGTCAGAGCACAGATCGTATTATACTAATTTGAAATTACTACCGGATTTCCTATCTAAAATTCAGTGAAATTTGGCTTTCGAATAAAAAGGCTTCATATTTGCAATAAATCATCCATTTGTACAATATTTTAAAATATTGTTTCGACTCGAACGAAATACATGATGAGAGATTTCGTAATTTTAACATATGTGTACTTGATACAGAAAATTGATAAACGTTCATATTACTACCATTGACGTTCCCAGAGCGAAGGGGCTAACACTGGAAAAACTGGACACTTCAACGTTACACATGTTGCCCCATTATTCCTCTGTATTTTTATCCTCCGCAACGACCCTTCCACACTCGTCAAAACAGATTTCCCACAAGTCCTCATCGGTCCATCCAGTTTTTATAAAGACGATCCCTAACTTGACTTCCATTCAATTGTAAACTCCTTGCCGTAATAACTATACTAGGGGGCTTCAAAAAGCACCCTTCCGTATCGTCGCCACTCCTTTCTTCCTCTCTGCTGAACGACTATGGAATTTACGTAAATTATTGAACTGACAACAAATGGTAATTTATTGCTTTGTATAAACTTACAGAATTTTAATATGAAATACTATTCGTAATATTCAATTTATATTTTATCTAACAACATTCGATCTTGCAATGCATTCATTTAATAATAGATAATGATTCTGTGAATGTAAAACCGATATTATTGTTTCGTAGAATGAATTATACAATATTTAGTGTCGTATGATATTTGATAATTTCGCGAATATGAACGAGGTCTCAGTGTTACATCGGTATCTGTCATACGAATCAAGCGACTCGCGAATCGGCGCGTGAAAGAGGTCTTTCAGTCACGTAGATCGATCCGCGTACGCGTAAATAGCCCAGTTAGAACGAACCGAGTCACTAATTGAGATTCAACGACGCACATAATGGGCACCGAAATAACATGAATTCTAATCCGTGAAACGAGCCGGGAGAAGACGAAATACGAGGAAACTACTATCCATCCCGATGCGAGGCGAGGCGACGCGACGGGACGCGACGGTTAAAATCACCGAATATTTCACTTTGCTGAGCCAGCTGAGCCAGCCCTGCCACCGCCTGTCGTGGCACCCCGGCGATGGAAACAACGTCCTCGCGGAGGGTAGGAGTCCTTCTCCCCGCCGCCCCGCGCGACCTCTGAAAACCTTCAAACCAGCCACCCACTCCGCGCTTCCTCTCTCCTCTCTCCTCTTTCTCTCTTTCTCTCTCTCCCGGTGCTATACCTCCACGGTTCCCCGCGTTTCCTCCTTCCGACGCTAGGCTGCAGATTTATGCGCCCCGCCTTGCAGCGCTGATATCCGAGAACTCGCGACCTGCTACGTCCGTAATGAAAGAAATAAATTTACTCTCCTGGCTACCCCGGGGATTGAGACTCACCCATTGCGTTCGCTCGTTCCTCCGCGTACACCGCACGAAACACCGAGCACCCGGGTGGTGCGAATCAGCAGTGTCTGATACTCAACCCGGGACTTTGCTTCCGTCCGCGTTTTTACTAACATCCACCATGATAGCGACAACTTGTAAACTGACTCGTGTTATTCTTGATTACGTGCAACTGTCAGCGTCGCACGTGCCATTTCACGATTTCGATCGAGAGGGTGTAAAGTGAAACTTCTTCGGATCACCTTTATTTATCTTGTCAAACGGTTGATCTCTCAACCCGTGCGAAATCTGACGACAAGGCTTTGTATTGACTGTTATCTGACATATCTATGATCGTGTTTTATTGAACTGTTGTCGGTAGCCGCGTTCTTCTTTGACAAAAACAAGAGACTATTTATATTTCTCAGAAAAACGCACTATATTATTGTTATAAGAGAAATTGATACGATTATAATATTGTTCAAAGATCATTTTTGTAGAATATTAATATACCATGAGTTTAAAATAATTTGGCAATACAAACAGTAAAATAATAATAGTTAATATAATATTTTTTTAAAGATAAGAAAATATGGATTAGGCATTTGTTGCTGGAGACGTAACAAAGAAAAGTCAAATTTAATGATTCCACAAACATTGTTTTTATTAAAGCGGTATGGAAACTCAACGATATTTACAAGAAATATTTACATAGTGCAAATGATAATATCGTATTGTACGTTACACGTCTTCGATCCTCGGAATACTTTACAATAATAAAAAATAATATGTATATACGTGGAAATCCAATGTCTTCTTTGAACAAACCTCAGAGAAGATCTCCTATACAACAATTAATGCAATTGAAAATCCACGAAACAACACAGGCGACGCATTTTTACTATCCTCCGGTTTTATTCGACGCGTTTTACAGCCCAAGGCTTGGTTACAAACGATAAGAATAATTTAGAACTTACAGTCGAAATAATTGGATTACAGTTTAGACATACCACCGTTTAATATTATCTCCCATTATTTCCTCGAAAAAATAGCGTAATATCACAGTTACATTGTGGACATTAGAACATGCACGACTCGCAAACTAGAAACAGCGTTTAGCCGTCGAAGCCGTTCAAATTGGATAATCGCGAAACTCACAAATCTACAATTCTTATTCCTCCTTAGCACCTATTTAGTTCCTCTCGTAAACCGAATC
Organism: Ceratina calcarata; assembly: GCF_001652005.2. Taxonomy (NCBI): domain Eukaryota; kingdom Metazoa; phylum Arthropoda; class Insecta; order Hymenoptera; family Apidae; genus Ceratina; species Ceratina calcarata. Next base: position 496,447 of record NW_017135119.1, on the reverse strand, counting down.
GTATCACTTTTTGGAGCACAGTCTGTGAACATGCGCACGTCTCCTAGTGAGGCTCGAAATTAAATAAAGAGAAGCACGAGAAATATTCTTTCAGCTATTCATATCCGCACGAGTCTTTCAACTATTTTCTTCATTTCTTTTTTATACCAATGTGGAATTATCTCAGGCATCAACCTGCCATCACCACTGAAGGATGTTCAGACAAATTATCATCCGCGGCGTACATGTTCCTTCCTACGTAATGATCAAACGTTAGGAGATACTTTCCAATGAGTAGGTATTCCGTAAAGAATGATTCCGTGATGAAACGTTAAACTGTCAAGATATATTTATAAACTTTAATCGTAATCTTGAATTTATACACACAGGTCATAGATATATATATATATATATATATATATATATATTTATATATAGGTATCTTTTTTTTAAATAAATTTATATGGTACACGATTCGATTATTTACACAACAGTTTATATCAAAGTCTCGATTTGGCAATTTCCTATTTTACACTATGCATATCCCGTGGACTGTACACTGGAAATATTCGAATATACACCGAAGAATCGTAGTCGATCCGCGTTTAAGGATGTACCGCAGCACCGATTCGTTGCCCGTAGATCGCGTATGGCGAGTAATAAGGTCCCAACGCGTTGAACGCGCTGTAAGGTGACGCGGCCAGTGACGCTGGAAGCGGTCCCGTCGGCGGTTTTCCGTACGGGTGATATCTGGCACTCAACGGACTCAGAGATGGCGACGGGTAAGAGCCGCCGCTAGCGCGATGCAGAGCCGCAGACGGTGACAACAGAGGATGCGGATGCGGGTTGCTGAGCAAAGCGGCGGACGAAGAGGCGTGATCGCCGCCGGTGAGACTCGTATGGCTGCGAAGATGCTGGAGCAGTTCTTCGGACGTGGTGAATCGTTTCCCGCAATAGGAGTCGCCGGCGATCCAATTGCAGACGTACGGCCTACCGCCGCCGGTCAACGTGGACGGGTATGAGAGCGACGGGGGTGCCATTGGCCCGAAGGAGGACAAGGCCATCGCAAGACCGTACTTCTGATGGTCGCACTGCGTGCATCCACTCGGACATTGGCCAGTACCCATCATCAACTGCGCGCTGTGCATGCTGTACTGGCATCCGGTGCAGTAAGGGTCTTTGCAGACGGGCACCAAAGCCTCGCCGCCGGCCGGAGTTTTAACGCGAGCGTAGCTCAGGTACGGGTTTCCACCTGTCGGGGTGCTCGACGGATAGCCCAGGAGAGCTGCCGCCGCGGCGTGGTGATGAGAAAAAGGCGACGCACCAGCGAACGGCGGTCTGAACGCTGGATTCTCCGCCAGGCCTGGCGGACAGCAGAGCGGGTTTCCGGTGAATCCTGGAAGACTTGGTTTGTATGCGCCCAGATTCGAATCCTTCGCGTGGCTACCGGACAGAATCTCCATTCCAGATCGGATGATCGGGCTGGTACCGTTGTTGTTGCGTGGCGATCCGTCGGTCTTCTCGCGATCCGCCGGCGTCTTCCGGTCCGCGGAAGATGCGCCACTCGCGGTTGCCGTCGCTTGGCTCGCGGGCGACGCAGACTTTCGCCCGACGGGCGTGCGATTGCCCGACGATTTCTTCTCTCCGTGGCTACTGTCACTGGCACTCACACTGTCCTGACCACCAACACTGTGCACACTAGCTTTAGACGCTGGTCTACCGTCGTCGGCAGACTTCTTCGAGACGACGTTCGTCTCGTACGGTTTGAAGGCCAACGATTTCCCGTCCGACGGGCTGCTACGCGTACTCCGCTCCAATTTCGCAGCCGGAGGCGACTTCGCGTTCGTACTGGCGTTCATGCTCTTCGGCGTCTTATCCAGCGGGGAAATCAAAGGCTTTGTCGGAGAATCAGCACCGATCTGACTGCATGTTTGCGCCAATAAAGCTAACGGACTCTTCTTCGCATCCAACTGTAAAACAAAATCGTGCAACTCATTAAAAACGCGTAATCGAATCGTCGGACAGCATTTTATTTAAAGAAACAAAAGAGATTTCAATGCGTGTTGATCGAGTTTTGTTTGCGACCCGTCGGACAACGCGTTTGCATTGCCAGCAACCCGTCGGACAACGCGTACCGTCGGAAGACTACAGATTGAATTTTCGAATAGTTCTAGTCAGAATTTCTTCGAATTTTCACTGAAACTTGTCTCACCGCATCCATTTCGTCGACATTTTATCAAGTAATCAGTGAACTAGCGCAAAATTATACGATAACTACTATCTTTAAATCGTTCAAGAAATATGCTAAAAGTATGAAGGAATAAAATGTTTTCTTGTTCGTATATTGTACTAACCGTGGTTGGAAGCGGAGAAAGATAATCCGGTTGTAAATATTGATTGGGTCCAGTGGTCAGCATACCGCCTTCCTCGAGGACAACCATTTGGGTCTCTCACTTGTTAAGCCAATCACTGCACAAAACTCCAATTCCGTATGGTTTTCACAGTAAAAACGGTAACAGAAATATGTAACAAAAAAAACGGTTCCCAATATCCCGGGACACACCGCGGTAGAACGAAGTATATACGCGTTTGGACGATCGATCCCCGTCCGTGATACGTGGAACGATTTAAACACCAACGACGCTCACAGACCGGAATCCAGGAAAATAGTGGCAGCTCTCGACGGAGCCGTTCGCTGCACGGAATGGAATGCAACCACAACGCCGTCTACCGGCGAGACGCGATTCTCTGGTTGTCCCTGTTCAACTAACGAAGATCGTGCATGATCTGTCCTTCGTCGTCCTGTCGCCCCACCATCGAGGTCTCCGACTCGGGATCATGGTGGGAGAATTGCGGTGGGGTTTCGCCCTGTGTGTGGGGTGTGGGAAGGCATTCTAATTCAACACGCCACCCATGATGTTGGCCCGACGATGACAGCTCCCATCCCGGCTTTGATATTTCACCGCTTTTACAGCCGTCCATCCCCCTCCCCTCACCGCTCCCCTTTGCCGCTCTTCCGTCCCCCGACCCGTTTGCCACTCGCTCACTCACTCACTCCCTCTCTCTCTCTCTCTCTCTTTCTCTCTCTCTTTCTGTTTCTTTCTCTCCATCTAACCATGGCTGTGTATATACGTGTGTATGTAGCTCGACACGGAACCGTCCCTGCCACCAACGGCAACCCGATATTTTATACCGTGAAACCTGTCTGTCTCTCCCGACCGGCCCCGCTTAATAAGCAGCTTTCAAAATAGAAATGTAATGGGTCGGCGGGGAAGGGAATGCCGGGTGATTGATTGCTCGCTCAGCGACTTACCGACTTGCCACAGCCCACGGGGTAACGAATGACAGCCACTTAAGCGCTGTTTGCCTACAGTTTTGTAAAAGCGTTTTAATTATCGCCAGTGCCACGACCGACGAACCGACCGACCAACCATTCGTTCGACGGTGCCTCGCCTCGACTCTATCGTTGTCGCGTACACCTACCGTGACACCGACTCACCGGATGCTAAACGATACAACGCTAGACGATATGATACGGGCTGCTACCAATTGCTACGATACACAACCGAACTTGCCTCTGTGATAACGCTGATTGACTCCTAATGGAATCCGCATTCCATCTTCAACTACGCACTCTCATCCATGTTGCTTACGAATAAACGTTCTTTGCATTCCTAGCGTAGTATATAACAGCTTTTAGCGTCAATTACGCAGAAAAGGTGCGCGTTTTAATTTCTAACCGGTTACGCGGGCTTACAAATAAAAGAAAACTCAAAAGAAGCTCCTTCTAATGAAAAGATATTACAATTAAATGATATTGTTTGATTCAATTATGTAATTAAGTATAGTTCACTCGTTCAGAACGCCTTTCCATACAAATCGTGTAGATAAGCTCATACTTTGTTTCGTGATTGTTGGTAGAATCTAATGATTGATTTATACAATTGTCTACTACTGTACACTTTAATCTGGTTTATACTGCTTAGTTATCATCTCCTATTCAATTAAGGTTTTCATCCGCACGTCTCCTGATACTTACGATCGAGTGTACGTGTCACTGTTTATCGTAACGATCGATAACACGTTCGCCGGATGGAACAGGCTGTTTTCACAACTCTTAGAAAACTACTTTGGTAACGTTCGATCGGGCGGCAGTAGTATCTGCGCGTAAAGCCTTCGAAACGGCCTTACATGTTGCCGTATTAAAGGCAACGCATCCCATGACTGGCTGCCGTGTAAGACCCGCCGAACGTGGCTATTAAAAAACTTGAATACCAGCTGCGTTCGCCGGAGCTCAAACGTTCCGCGCTGTTACGAGAGATTGCGGCCATTTCGCCTCGGTTCGACGCAACTTTTAAACTAAGATAAAGCGATCGATGAAGTAGTTATGTTACAAGGTAATTACGACGAATTATGACAATTTCTGTGCGCGTTCCCTGGACCGCATACTCACGGCTAACTAATAATTAGCTCGAGCTGCGTTGGAATGTAAGCGAAACGGTGTCTATGAAAAGCGCGCAGCTATCTCCCGGTTGTAGTTTCAATTTAGAATCACTGGCTTCGTGAAATTTCGATATTACTTAATATCTAATTATATTAAACAGTTTCTGAAGTTCAGATTACTATGTGACGTCCCTTCTTCCTTGCTGTGAATGAAAATTGAAACGAGCATAATGCACATATGATTTTAATACACCTTTTATTAATGATAAATTCAATACAACGACTGTTTATGATTTAAATATTTATATTGAATAATACTCGGGATTTTTACGTAAGAACTGCGGAGGAATCAACGCGTGGTAGTAAATAATGGTGAAATCTTCCAATAAAAATGATTACATTTGTCTTTGTTGAATTTTCATCCCGAAGAAAACTGTCAGAGACAAGGTAATATTAAATCTTTCTATCGTGTAATATTTCCCAGAAGAAATAAAGGTCTCTGGTGAGAAGTTTTACTTGCATCGCGCGTATCCGTTCATCCATCCTTGCCTCGCGCTCGGTATATCTCGGCGTACCTCTCGTTCTGTCTCTGCTGCTCTGTTTTCTGTGAAGTTATGGCGCCGTTAATACCCCGATGGCAAGTCTTTGACGTTTTGACGCTGACGGATGAGTTTACGGCTAATATAGTTCTCTTTCATCTCCACCGTGCCTCCTTCAGCCCGCATTTCGGTGATTTCAAAACGACAGCTACCAGACGGATAAGGATTCGGTTTCGATGCGATATTGACAGACGCAATGACAGAAGCTACGTTTATCAACTACAAACTGCATACTAAATGTTTCACGCAATGATTGTTGCAATGTTTTATATGTATATTATTTGCATTGGCGGTCATTTTGAGATCTTGCCAAGTTGCAAATTATGAATTTTGACACTTTCGCTTCGTGTAATAATTCAGTGTGACTATTAATATTTATTTGCAGATAATTTAATTTGTTGATAATATACAAGAGGATAATAAATATTACGAAATTTCTCTAAACCGAAATAACATCCTTTCATGGGACCCGCCCTGCATTATAAATTCGAGCCATTGTCTGAGAGGTATATGGCCAGAATGGGTAATAGGT
>NW_017135119.1:481184-482629 GCF_001652005.2 Ceratina calcarata | reverse complement strand
TACATATCGGTTTCGACGGATATCAAATCGTTTCCTGCGATCAACCACCGAAACTATAGTCGCAATTTTTAGCACGAGATGCATTAGGAAATTATGTACAATAAAAATGATAACATTTTTTACTGCAATGCGACAGGAAGATCGAATGTAATTTGTCAATAACAAGTTCTGCTATTTTACTAACGACCAGAGATTGTAATCGACGTGAGCTCCACTCGGTTTATGGACGTGTTATAACTCGACTATACCGGGACGAGACTCGTGAACGGGAGTGTATACGTCTTTCTTGATTTCGCCGAGAATTTCGGTGGTGGCGCGTGTAATCAGAGACGACATCTTGTCTCGTAAGGTAGCGGAGAAATCCTGGCATCTCGTCACTCGGCCGTCCGCTTTCAACGCAACGCCCGTCTCTCATTCAACGGTTAGACGTCGCCTCCCGCGCTCTCGACCAATATGTCGCCTCCCTGTACTCGGGGAAATCGTTCGAACATGAAAACCTATCGTGACAGCCGATCCCTAACTGTTTCACGCTACTACTGCCCGCAGAGACAGGAAATACCCGCCTCCCGCTTATTATGCGAATTAATTGACCTAACTGCCATTACGTTTACCTAACAATCTATCACGTTCCTCTGTAGTACATTTTTGTACGATGTTGAATGCAACGAAAAAATTAATTGATCTACGTATAAAAACACTGTCAGTACCGGATGAGGACATCTTCTTTTTTTTACAGTTTATTATACGTTCAAAGAACACATTTTCTCTTTCTGCCTGACTTCATAATTCATTTTTGACGAGCTCTAAATTGACAGAAAATACACAGATTATTAGTATCCCTACTTCAGTTATGCCAAACAAAAATTAGGATCAATTTTGTCTTAAAAATGCCAATTTGACCGTGCATGTTCATAAAATATCCAGAATTTATTTCGGCCCTTTCGTGAAATCAACCGAACGGATTTAAGGCTCCTTCGTTCTCGAGTCGAGATTTCAAATGGAGCGACGCACGCCAACGAAATGCAGACGGACGCGGACGAGCATTAACAGCATATTTTTTTTTTTTCAACGCGCGTTTTTACACAGAGCCAGAACCATCAAAGTCGGCACGGCACAATGCTGAAATTACCGGCGACACGCGGTACACAAGCCAGTTGGGGAGCAGCGCATACGTCGGGTTTTGAAATATGACAAACGCACGTGTGTTGTCCGTGGATAAATTTTGTTTATACTCCGCGGCCTGTGTACGTATGTACCGGTGTTGCTCGTCGCGTCGCGGTGCCCATGTCGGTACAACGCGCTTCTTTGATGAGGAGGGACGAGCTGTACGCGCGAGAATCGTAAGCTTCGCGCCGGCTCAACAGCCGCGACCAGGCCGGGGTGAAACGAACCGAGAGATCGCGCGTAAACCCTACCTATGTACGTTCAAGAACGTGATACAGTAC
>NW_017135119.1:474443-479190 GCF_001652005.2 Ceratina calcarata | reverse complement strand
TTGTACATTTGCCCAAAAGCAGTCAAAATTACTTCCTTGGGCAATCTAGTGTTAAGCGCGCCTGATTATATTGGATATTAAATATCGAAAGTATAGACAAATTTATTTTCGTCTTTCATTTATCTTTTGTTTTTTTCACTTCGGGTTGATTAACCGTCGAAAGGACTAAAGCGTATTCTTACATAATTTTACGAACAGCTCGGAAATCCTCCAAATATTTTTAAGGGTCAGTTACAAAATCTTAAAAGTAAACCGCCGACGAATGATGACTGATAGGAAAGGTTATTGTATTTTTTTTTAATTTATGAACACGATCTGTAACTCTGTATATCATAATAAATTACGTTTATTATACGGTGATTGAGCCCTCTAAGTGTCAGTCCAATATTTCAACAACGGCGACCACATTGTCCCCAATAAATCATTCCCTGTCCCATTAAGGACAATGGGGGTAGCAAATTGGGTGATATTATTTCCGAAAAGTCGGCACTGGGTGCCCTTTATTCAAGTGGCGCCCAAAATCGTTGCGATGGTTAAAGCAATGGCCCGACACGATGGCCCCGGGGCCTTTTCGAATGACGTTACGTCGTCGCTCGCTTATGACTAATTTCTCTAGCCTCCCGGATGACTTCGGATTCGTTCTTCCTCGGTCCTCGCCGTATACATTATCAGGGAGGGCACCCTGCAATTACCGTTACATCCCCGGACCTTGGGACAGGGCTCAGGACCGCTAATTATTTCCGACGAAATGACCTAACGATGACCACGTAATGACAACGCTGAAGGGAACCGCTGCTATTAAAATAGGAGCCTAGCTGATGATACGTTTCCGCTTGGAAACTGCCGGATTACATACATATCGGTTTCGACGGATATCAAATCGTTTCCTGCGATCAACCACCGAAACTATAGTCGCAATTTTTAGCACGAGATGCATTAGGAAATTATGTACAATAAAAATGATAACATTTTTTACTGCAATGCGACAGGAAGATCGAATGTAATTTGTCAATAACAAGTTCTGCTATTTTACTAACGACCAGAGATTGTAATCGACGTGAGCTCCACTCGGTTTATGGACGTGTTATAACTCGACTATACCGGGACGAGACTCGTGAACGGGAGTGTATACGTCTTTCTTGATTTCGCCGAGAATTTCGGTGGTGGCGCGTGTAATCAGAGACGACATCTTGTCTCGTAAGGTAGCGGAGAAATCCTGGCATCTCGTCACTCGGCCGTCCGCTTTCAACGCAACGCCCGTCTCTCATTCAACGGTTAGACGTCGCCTCCCGCGCTCTCGACCAATATGTCGCCTCCCTGTACTCGGGGAAATCGTTCGAACATGAAAACCTATCGTGACAGCCGATCCCTAACTGTTTCACGCTACTACTGCCCGCAGAGACAGGAAATACCCGCCTCCCGCTTATTATGCGAATTAATTGACCTAACTGCCATTACGTTTACCTAACAATCTATCACGTTCCTCTGTAGTACATTTTTGTACGATGTTGAATGCAACGAAAAAATTAATTGATCTACGTATAAAAACACTGTCAGTACCGGATGAGGACATCTTCTTTTTTTTACAGTTTATTATACGTTCAAAGAACACATTTTCTCTTTCTGCCTGACTTCATAATTCATTTTTGACGAGCTCTAAATTGACAGAAAATACACAGATTATTAGTATCCCTACTTCAGTTATGCCAAACAAAAATTAGGATCAATTTTGTCTTAAAAATGCCAATTTGACCGTGCATGTTCATAAAATATCCAGAATTTATTTCGGCCCTTTCGTGAAATCAACCGAACGGATTTAAGGCTCCTTCGTTCTCGAGTCGAGATTTCAAATGGAGCGACGCACGCCAACGAAATGCAGACGGACGCGGACGAGCATTAACAGCAATTTTTTTTTTTTTCAACGCGCGTTTTTACACAGAGCCAGAACCATCAAAGTCGGCACGGCACAATGCTGAAATTACCGGCGACACGCGGTACACAAGCCAGTTGGGGAGCAGCGCATACGTCGGGTTTTGAAATATGACAAACGCACGTGTGTTGTCCGTGGATAAATTTTGTTTATACTCCGCGGCCTGTGTACGTATGTACCGGTGTTGCTCGTCGCGTCGCGGTGCCCATGTCGGTACAACGCGCTTCTTTGATGAGGAGGGACGAGCTGTACGCGCGAGAATCGTAAGCTTCGCGCCGGCTCAACAGCCGCGACCAGGCCGGGGTGAAACGAACCGAGAGATCGCGCGTAAACCCTACCTATGTACGTTCAAGAACGTGATACAGTACCGAACAAAAGTATTGGCTTGGTAAAATTTCATTGGCGCTTGAATTAAAAATACCAGATTTTTTATTCAAATCTTTTCAGAATCTCTTTCTTATTTAATCAGTGAAATTGCAATCGCATTGGACATCTGATCTCTAATTTTGCACAGACTTATCTTATAATGTAATAAACTGCATATTGCGTGAAAAAACATTTCGGTAGATCAGAAGTATGCGAGAAACCCTGAGATGAAGGCGTTGGTTCGCCTCGCAAATCCTAAAATCACGGCTGCCAGGGCATAAAACACGGAACGACGAGTTGGCTGCCGAGATACGGTGTAATTTGTATTTGCTATTCGGATCGGATGTGCGTAAGATCGGATCCGCGTGGTAGACGTAACGTTGCCGTTACCGACGACGTGCAACGCGTTTTCGTCTTGATGTACGACACCTGCCGTATGACAGCCGTGATTTATCAGCTACCGAACAGTTCGCCGAAGCCACGGAAAATGGAGACGAGTTCTGTGCATTCACGTACATACGTACATGAACGAAATGTTCTTCTACAAAGCCACGTATATACGTACATGCATACACAGACGTCCTTTTCGCGTTCTGTTTTTCATCGATGTTTCTTGAAACGCGAAATAAAGTTTTTATTCCCGCGGCACCGGATGTGACGTGATTACTCGAGGAACAATGGTTGAATAACTAATACACTTCATTTTATGAATATGAAAATAATACATTTATATTTCAGGTCTTCCATTGTTCTCAAGCCCAATATTTATATTCGATTAATATGCATTACCTTGAAATCGTTAGCAATGCTCATATCGGCTATCAATGATATACTCATTAATAACGACAAACTTTCCAGAGAAAAAAGTTCGCGACATTATTAATTTAACGAATTCATTTTAAATAATAATGAGAAAAGTTTGTAATCAGAAGCCGATTCTAACATTATCAAAGACCGGTAGTAGAGTTATCGTCGTCTAACGACGAAACCGTCCCTGTAAATTTGTTGTCACGGGGAAAATCAGATCTACGATTTATAGAAGTAGATATGCGAGAGGCATAACAACGGTAGTCACGAATCAGACTGTCCATTTGTCTCTAACCAACTGGCTAACAAAAGAACGCGTGTATATCGTCGCCGGTTTAACACGCTATGTACCTACCTACCACGTTGACAACGAACACCGTTCGCGGTGGTTTGAATGAGACGCGCGCGATACTTATCTCCGAACCCTCGTCTCGCACCGCGCCTTCCTATCTTTCATCGCCAAGGGGAGCAACAATTTAGACCGACCGTTTTCACTTTTTATCCCATCAGCGCACCGGTTCGCTGATGCTCGTTTACCTCCGAGATCCTGAGCCACGTACAAACGCAGTACTTTCCGCCTGAATACGTAGTCAGTATCACCTCCTTGTTACGACTCTTTGCGAGGCAAATAAAATAGCTCGGTGAATGATTAAATATACGTTTCACTGTTGTGTCACGTATAAATAAATATTGAAGATAGCCAAACGATTTTATCGACACGATTCAACCCGCGCACAAGGGGAGAAAAACGAATGGCAAGCGAGACCCGGCGAGACGATTCGATAAAGCTCGGAAACCGATGTTTCACGTGATTAAAAAGGTGAAACGTAGCCATGCGTCGCGTCGTTTCGCTCGTCAAACCCCTAAATCATAGACATCGGGCGACGGTGACAGACAGGCAGTCGTCGGTGTTCGTGAAACCGAGGCGAGCAAAAGAGCACGAGGTTGGATGGGAACGGAACGGGTATGAAGTAGAAGGAATAAAAGCCGGGAGAGGAGAGAAAGAGGGTGAAAGGACGGGAAAGAGACAGCAGTCGCGGCTCCAAGTGACAGGCGGATGTAGTGAGAATGACACGCTCGTTTCCATTTGAGCAATTTCAGCGCGACACGAGGACTGAGACACCGCGCCGCCGCGGTGCGTTCTGCCGTGCCGCAGCGACCACGGCTGTGTCTTCCCGTCAGGGGGAAGAAAGCCGACGAAACGCCAGGAACAAAAGAGATGAGACAGGGTCTGTGGGGTGCGCGAGCTGTCACCTGCATTGTGTTGTTGCTTTCCCTTTCCCTCTCACTTTTCTCCCCTTCGTGTCAACCTGACCTCTACCCTCTCTTTCCCACCCTCGTTTCCTTACCAGCGCCGTTTCTCTCCGTTCTTTATATCTTTCTTCTTCCACTTCCCTTATTGTTCGGCTCCACGCTCGTTGCTCATCCTTTTCTCTACTCTTTCTACGACACCTTGTTCGTATACAGGGTGTCTTAACGATCTTAAGTACAGCGGGTGATTAGTTATGAAAGGGTAAAAGGAGAAAAAGCAAGCCTTCGCACGCATCTTTGAATATTTGTATAGCAGAGTAGTTGCACGCTCAATTAGGTATTGCATTTATTATGAACTTATTCTCATTTCATATCGATACCTAATTTTGTGAA
>NW_017135119.1:470174-472863 GCF_001652005.2 Ceratina calcarata | reverse complement strand
AATTTATGAACACGATCTGTAACTCTGTATATCATAATAAATTACGTTTATTATACGGTGATTGAGCCCTCTAAGTGTCAGTCCAATATTTCAACAACGGCGACCACATTGTCCCCAATAAATCATTCCCTGTCCCATTAAGGACAATGGGGGTAGCAAATTGGGTGATATTATTTCCGAAAAGTCGGCACTGGGTGCCCTTTATTCAAGTGGCGCCCAAAATCGTTGCGATGGTTAAAGCAATGGCCCGACACGATGGCCCCGGGGCCTTTTCGAATGACGTTACGTCGTCGCTCGCTTATGACTAATTTCTCTAGCCTCCCGGATGACTTCGGATTCGTTCTTCCTCGGTCCTCGCCGTATACATTATCAGGGAGGGCACCCTGCAATTACCGTTACATCCCCGGACCTTGGGACAGGGCTCAGGACCGCTAATTATTTCCGACGAAATGACCTAACGATGACCACGTAATGACAACGCTGAAGGGAACCGCTGCTATTAAAATAGGAGCCTAGCTGATGATACGTTTCCGCTTGGAAACTGCCGGATTACATATCGGTTTCGACGGATATCAAATCGTTTCCTGCGATCAACCACCGAAACTATAGTCGCAATTTTTAGCACGAGATGCATTAGGAAATTATGTACAATAAAAATGATAACATTTTTTACTGCAATGCGACAGGAAGATCGAATGTAATTTGTCAATAACAAGTTCTGCTATTTTACTAACTACCAGAGATTGAAATCGACGTGAGCTCCACTCGGTTTATGGACGTGTTATAACTCGACTATACCGGGACGAGACTCGTGAACGGGAGTGTATACGTCTTTCTTGATTTCGCCGAGAATTTCGGTGGTGGCGCGTGTAATCAGAGACGACATCTTGTCTCGTAAGGTAGCGGAGAAATCCTGGCATCTCGTCACTCGGCCGTCCGCTTTCAACGCAACGCCCGTCTCTCATTCAACGGTTAGACGTCGCCTCCCGCGCTCTCGACCAATATGTCGCCTCCCTGTACTCGGGGAAATCGTTCGAACATGAAAACCTATCGTGACAGCCGATCCCTAACTGTTTCACGCTACTACTGCCCGCAGAGACAGGAAATACCCGCCTCCCGCTTATTATGCGAATTAATTGACCTAACTGCCATTACGTTTACCTAACAATCTATCACGTTCCTCTGTAGTACATTTTTGTACGATGTTGAATGCAACGAAAAAATTAATTGATCTACGTATAAAAACACTGTCAGTACCGGATGAGGACATCTTCTTTTTTTTACAGTTTATTATACGTTCAAAGAACACATTTTCTCTTTCTGCCTGACTTCATAATTCATTTTTGACGAGCTCTAAATTGACAGAAAATACACAGATTATTAGTATCCCTACTTCAGTTATGCCAAACAAAAATTAGGATCAATTTTGTCTTAAAAATGCCAATTTGACCGTGCATGTTCATAAAATATCCAGAATTTATTTCGGCCCTTTCGTGAAATCAACCGAACGGATTTAAGGCTCCTTCGTTCTCGAGTCGAGATTTCAAATGGAGCGACGCACGCCAACGAAATGCAGACGGACGCGGACGAGCATTAACAGCATATTTTTTTTTTTTCAACGCGCGTTTTTACACAGAGCCAGAACCATCAAAGTCGGCACGGCACAATGCTGAAATTACCGGCGACACGCGGTACACAAGCCAGTTGGGGAGCAGCGCATACGTCGGGTTTTGAAATATGACAAACGCACGTGTGTTGTCCGTGGATAAATTTTGTTTATACTCCGCGGCCTGTGTACGTATGTACCGGTGTTGCTCGTCGCGTCGCGGTGCCCATGTCGGTACAACGCGCTTCTTTGATGAGGAGGGACGAGCTGTACGCGCGAGAATCGTAAGCTTCGCGCCGGCTCAACAGCCGCGACCAGGCCGGGGTGAAACGAACCGAGAGATCGCGCGTAAACCCTACCTATGTACGTTCAAGAACGTGATACAGTACCGAACAAAAGTATTGGCTTGGTAAAATTTCATTGGCGCTTGAATTAAAAATACCAGATTTTTTATTCAAATCTTTTCAGAATCTCTTTCTTATTTAATCAGTGAAATTGCAATCGCATTGGACATCTGATCTCTAATTTTGCACAGACTTATCTTATAATGTAATAAACTGCATATTGCGTGAAAAAACATTTCGGTAGATCAGAAGTATGCGAGAAACCCTGAGATGAAGGCGTTGGTTCGCCTCGCAAATCCTAAAATCACGGCTGCCAGGGCATAAAACACGGAACGACGAGTTGGCTGCCGAGATACGGTGTAATTTGTATTTGCTATTCGGATCGGATGTGCGTAAGATCGGATCCGCGTGGTAGACGTAACGTTGCCGTTACCGACGACGTGCAACGCGTTTTCGTCTTGATGTACGACACCTGCCGTATGACAGCCGTGATTTATCAGCTACCGAACAGTTCGCCGAAGCCACGGAAAATGGAGACGAGTTCTGTGCATTCACGTACATACGTACATGAACGAAATGCTCTTCTACAAAGCCACGTATATGTATACGTACATGCATACACAGACGTCCTTTTCGCGTTCTGTTTTTCATCGATGTTTCTTGAAACGCGAAATAAAGTTTTTATTCCCGCGGCACCGGATGTGACGTGATTACTCGAGGAACAATGGTTGAATAACTA
>NW_017135119.1:466666-468940 GCF_001652005.2 Ceratina calcarata | reverse complement strand
ATCATTATCAAAGACCGGTAGTAGAGTTATCGTCGTCTAACGACGAAACCGTCCCTGTAAATTTGTTGTCACGGGGAAAATCAGATCTACGATTTATAGAAGTAGATATGCGAGAGGCATAACAACGGTAGTCACGAATCAGACTGTCCATTTGTCTCTAACCAACTGGCTAACAAAAGAACGCGTGTATATCGTCGCCGGTTTAACACGCTATGTACCTACCTACCACGTTGACAACGAACACCGTTCGCGGTGGTTTGAATGAGACGCGCGCGATACTTATCTCCGAACCCTCGTCTCGCACCGCGCCTTCCTATCTTTCATCGCCAAGGGGAGCAACAATTTAGACCGACCGTTTTCACTTTTTATCCCATCAGCGCACCGGTTCGCTGATGCTCGTTTACCTCCGAGATCCTGAGCCACGTACAAACGCAGTACTTTCCGCCTGAATACGTAGTCAGTATCACCTCCTTGTTACGACTCTTTGCGAGGCAAATAAAATAGCTCGGTGAATGATTAAATATACGTTTCACTGTTGTGTCACGTATAAATAAATATTGAAGATAGCCAAACGATTTTATCGACACGATTCAACCCGCGCACAAGGGGAGAAAAACGAATGGCAAGCGAGACCCGGCGAGACGATTCGATAAAGCTCGGAAACCGATGTTTCACGTGATTAAAAAGGTGAAACGTAGCCATGCGTCGCGTCGTTTCGCTCGTCAAACCCCTAAATCATAGACATCGGGCGACGGTGACAGACAGGCAGTCGTCGGTGTTCGTGAAACCGAGGCGAGCAAAAGAGCACGAGGTTGGATGGGAACGGAACGGGTATGAAGTAGAAGGAATAAAAGCCGGGAGAGGAGAGAAAGAGGGTGAAAGGACGGGAAAGAGACAGCAGTCGCGGCTCCAAGTGACAGGCGGATGTAGTGAGAATGACACGCTCGTTTCCATTTGAGCAATTTCAGCGCGACACGAGGACTGAGACACCGCGCCGCCGCGGTGCGTTCTGCCGTGCCGCAGCGACCACGGCTGTGTCTTCCCGTCAGGGGGAAGAAAGCCGACGAAACGCCAGGAACAAAAGAGATGAGACAGGGTCTGTGGGGTGCGCGAGCTGTCACCTGCATTGTGTTGTTGCTTTCCCTTTCCCTCTCACTTTTCTCCCCTTCGTGTCAACCTGACCTCTACCCTCTCTTTCCCACCCTCGTTTCCTTACCAGCGCCGTTTCTCTCCGTTCTTTATATCTTTCTTCTTCCACTTCCCTTATTGTTCGGCTCCACGCTCGTTGCTCATCCTTTTCTCTACTCTTTCTACGACACCTTGTTCGTATACAGGGTGTCTTAACGATCTTAAGTACAGCGGGTGATTAGTTATGAAAGGGTAAAAGGAGAAAAAGCAAGCCTTCGCACGCATCTTTGAATATTTGTATAGCAGAGTAGTTGCACGCTCAATTAGGTATTGCATTTATTATGAACTTATTCTCATTTCATATCGATACCTAATTTTGTGAAAAATATAACATGAAATTTAAAATTAATTTTTGTCTCTTTTTATAAATACATAATTCTCACAAAGAAGGGGAACATCGACAATACTCATACCGTTACGCGCAAAATCGAATTATTCTGTAGTTAAAATTGTTTATTCCGATCTCTCTTATCATTTCGTTCCGGACTTGAGGGTTGCAACTGCAAAGCCACCCAATATACCAGTGTTTTCGTGTTCCTAGGCCGGGTCCTCCTGTCTGCGACTCTGTTCCGTTTCGCTCGACGACGACGCGACGCGACGTCGACTCGTTGCTCCGCGGTGGTACAATAGCCACCGGCGGTTTCCCTGTGTCCTTGTGTCACCGCGCAGCATGCCTAATCACCCTTGGGCAACCGTGTCTGCTATTGAGATGTTTAATTAACTCTATTGTGATCCTCTTTCGGATCCGCGATCCGACTGCCTCCGTGCCCGCGCTTCCCCGATCATTGTCAACGGCGCCGGAGGCGTCTTATCCAACAGAAATCACCCGGACCTCTCCTCTTTGTGCCTTTGATCTCGCGAAAATCGGTATACCGTCTCTTGTCTACCTTCGCTGCGCTTATTCAATTAATACCTACCCTTTGTTCCCCTCGAATTTTCCATTTGCTTCAAACGCACCACCGCTCCGCTATTTTTAATCGAAATACACCCCTGCTGCTCCTTTTGCCGCTATCTGACCGTACATTTTCTTTTCTTTAAGGATGTATAGGCTATACATTTAAACAATGCTAGCATGTTGAATTTGTT
>NW_017135119.1:465776-466388 GCF_001652005.2 Ceratina calcarata | reverse complement strand
ATAGTTAAATGTAAATTCATCTTGTTACAGGGATCTAATATAAATTATGCAAAAAATCCTTTAATATTGGGAAAAATTGACTGTCAATTAGTCAGAAATATAAAAAAAACTTTTTGAGGGTTTTAAGGGTTTTAAACCCTTCGATTTAGGCTTACAATTAGACAGATTTTCAGAAGTGACCGTAATTCCTTCGGGTCAACCATAACAGTAAAAATCGGCTTAGTGGAAGTGTTTTACTGCAACATTTTCAGTAACAATGTATCATACGTTTACGACGCCGCCTCTCAGCATAGACAACAGGAGTTAAAGATTAGGACTAATACTATTTAATGATAAATTTACCTTTGTTAAAGTGAGTAATGCCTCCACTTTTAGGACGATTCTAAATATCTCCCGTTTGCAGCCTTGCAAAATGCTACCTGCAAAACCGTTACTTTCAGACTTGTGATAAACCTAACTGTTCATTTTATTTTTGTCCGTCAAGACCTTCGTCGGAACGTCAAACGTCTTTGTTTTAAGTAAGACAGGACGTCCATCGGCTGTCCGAAACGTTGCTAACCCGAATATCTTATTTTCCATTATTTCCATAACATTAAATAAAATATTGAAAAG
>NW_017135119.1:450046-465238 GCF_001652005.2 Ceratina calcarata | reverse complement strand
TATTAGCATTGTTCTTCCGACGTCTGATTTCTTTTTAATTATGAGAAATCCATTTTTCTAAAGTACATAATCTTTTGGGATTAATTGTACAGCCAATACATCCTTAAGCAAACGTTGTTAACCCTTTGGACCCAGTAACTAACTACAATGATAAATACGTACAACGAGATGCGGAAAGTACAGTCAAAATAAAATGCATTTTTTCGCGTTACCTCCGCCTTTAATCGACATCTGAAATAACACCTAAATATCATCAAATCAAAGTGTACAGATAACTCAAACGATTTTGGATCCGCTTCACTTTGCGCCACAGCTGGTCCAAAATCGTTTGAGGTATCTTTACATATTGCAGAAACTTTTTAAATAAAATTTTCTTCGATAGTTAAATGTAAATTCATCTTGTTACAGGGATCTAATATAAATTATGCAAAAAATCCTTTAATATTGGGAAAAATTGACTGTCAATTAGTCAGAAATATAAAAAAAACTTTTTGAGGGTTTTAAGGGTTTTAAACCCTTCGATTTAGGCTTACAATTAGACAGATTTTCAGAAGTGACCGTAATTCCTTCGGGTCAACCATAACAGTAAAAATCGGCTTAGTGGAAGTGTTTTACTGCAACATTTTCAGTAACAATGTATCATACGTTTACGACGCCGCCTCTCAGCATAGACAACAGGAGTTAAAGATTAGGACTAATACTATTTAATGATAAATTTACCTTTGTTAAAGTGAGTAATGCCTCCACTTTTAGGACGATTCTAAATATCTCCCGTTTGCAGCCTTGCAAAATGCTACCTGCAAAACCGTTACTTTCAGACTTGTGATAAACCTAACTGTTCATTTTATTTTTGTCCGTCAAGACCTTCGTCGGAACGTCAAACGTCTTTGTTTTAAGTAAGACAGGACGTCCATCGGCTGTCCGAAACGTTGCTAACCCGAATATCTTATTTTCCATTATTTCCATAACATTAAATAAAATATTGAAAAGGAGTAGATACTTTGTAAACATTTGTCTTATCCGTCTCTATCTGTCAATTGTTTCGGACAATGTAATAATATAAAACATTTCAAGATGACAGTTCTTATGAACAGATTTTGTATATCAAAATTTCCACTCGGTTTTCATTAGAAATTGATTTAATGCAAGGAAGTAATCAATCTCTGGACGGAATTAAAATTGACGCCTTGAAAAGGTCGATGTATCTTTAATTAAGATAGGGTGTTGATATTAAGATCAAGATTTCGTTCAAGTGATGTTTAATATTCGATTTGTTTGCTGTTCTCATCGGTGCGATCGTGCCACGCGGATTTAATTTAGTTTTACCCGATATTAACTTCATAAAAACCGGACGGGCCGACTGTTATTTTTTTAATTCAATCTCACTGCCTACTGAATCCCCCCCCCCCCCTCCCGTCCCATTCCGCCCCGGCCATTCTCGATTTCGAGAAGGCGTTTGATTTCATGTAATAACCCCGATGGCGAGGATAAATTATTGCCCCCCAGGGATTAAAGCGTAATGAAAATAAAATCGAGTGGCGAGATCAAAGGGAGTTCTGGCGTGGCAAAAGCTTTTTCACCGCGTCGCAATAATGGTCCGGCATGGCAACGGGAATCGGGTACGGGTACCGGGGAGCGCGTACGATGTTATAAATTTTGAAAGCGAGCTGTCAAGCTAACCTATTCGGCTCCGATCCAACGAACAAGCTGCTGGTTCACGTATTTTAAGAGTCGATGCTGGTAGGTAGTAGACGTATTATGTCGTGGATTTTCGAATACGCGTCGCGGCGGCTACATTTCGTTCGTGTACATACATGCATCGAAGATCGCGGATACTGGTTTCCACGTAGTATACCAGCCGCGAGCCGTTTAGATACGGACGTCATTTCGTATTCGAGCCTGGAATGCACTTTGGGGGCCTGGCTACGTTCTCTCTCTCTCTCTCTCTTTCTATATATATATATATATGTATATTACATTTTACATACCCACATACATACATACATGCCCTATGTATTTATTTTTGCATACACACGTATCTGCGCTTCATCTTTATTCGAGTGTTTAGCTGCGTTAAATGTCCCGCGATACGGCCCGTAGATTGTCTGACGCACTTTCTCTCTTTCTCTCTCTCTCTTTCTCTCTTCCTCTGTTCCATCCGTGTGTCGAATCTCGGAAACGGGAAATTACGAAACAGGCCGGCTGCGAAATTATTTTCACAACGTTTTATTTATTAGGCTGATGCATATCAAACCTCGTTCCGTTTCTAAACTCTGAATTCTCTCATTGAAACTTTTCACCGCCCACTGTTATGAACGATGAAGTTGTTCGACGCACATCAACTAGATTTATAGTAAAAACGTCACAGTTTATTCGTACTTTGAATATCGTCTGATTTTGTGTAATCGGTTTACATTTGAAATACAATATTTTCGTAACAAGTTATTTGTTCAACTGACATATTCGTGGCAGATGAATCAGTGAAGGTGGAGATAATAATATAAATAATTTACATAAAGAAATAGAAATTTGTACGATTTAAGTTTAACGTCACGTTCGCGGGAAGTTATCGGCCACGTGCGTCCAAAGATTAATAATAAGAGAAATAAATGCTTATCTACCTTCATTTATAAATATCTAATATGCAGCGCACTGGTCTCAATGATTTTTATTGTACAAACAGACATGACATACTTGATTTTGTAAGAAATTTTTAATCAGTTGATATATCATTCGATATTTATGATCTCGTGATTTTCACGTGAAAGGGAAATCGATCATATAAATTATTCAGCTGATCAATTTTTATATGAAGTAATTAAGTAAAAAGAAGTACAAGATGATTCAATGACAATTAACGTACGAAACAATTTATCGATGTCTCACGATTAATAAGTAGTTTAATTTTACATAATATTGGCAATAATGTATTTTGATCGAGTATAATGTTCAACTACATCGACTTGTCGAGTACTTATTTTCGATGACTGTTCTTACTGACTCATCCTGCATATCCACGAACCGCCGCTTATCAAGATCACACGGAAAAAGATTGATCGCTCACCGAAGGTGAACTCGACTCGATACGCACGGCAATTTATAACGCGCGTGTGTCGATTGAATTGGGAAATCTTTAGTTTAACTTTAAACATTCCCGTGTGTCTGAACACGTAATTACAACGTGACAGCGATATTAATTATGCCGACAGTCATTGAGAGTAGACACGTATGTATGCACATGGCGGACGTAAGATATAGCCGTCCCTACATATACATACATCATGCACATTCGTGAGGCATTGAAACATTGAAACAAAGATCGCACACACAAGACTGTAGTTACCAGTAACCAGTTTTTTTCCTATCTCTTTTTTTTCATTTTTATTGTCAAGTGTTAGATGTCGGTCAGCTGTAGATGTCACGTTTGACAAATGTGTCCGATTATCCGAGGATAATATACGATACTGGGCAATAAAACGTACGCCTCGAATGGAATTATGCAACAGTACTTGTCTAATCTATCTAATCCAATGGTTACCAACGTGCCTATTATAAGCAGTTAAATTGTGCTCGCCAGACGACGTATTGAATTCTTACATTTTATTAATTATGTATGTACATGACACGATAAAAATGACACACGCTATTTTTGCTAATAAGTAATTTTGTAATAAGCTTGGAATACATCTATAATAATTTATTACGTCAAATGAATAGAAAAATGCGGCGTTGATCGAATCGTTGGATCATTCGATGACTGAAAACATGGCGAAAGTCACGATCTGACGACGCGGTTGATGATTAAACAGGCAAATCGTCTTGAGTCATTAACGATGTCTTTTTAGTTTTTTTTTCAGTCGACGGATATTAATGCGCGGAGAATGTTAATCGAGGCAATTTGTAAAATTCTGTGACAGATACATGTTTAACTCCGTTTGTTTACGCGAGTTCACTTTCGCGGAAACGTGGCTAACGTAATTACTAGCCTCCGTACCGCGTGCTCCGTTGATCGCACGTTTTCAATAACGTTCACGGAACAGCGTTTGCGTCAAATGTAGCATTACGTCCGTTTATTACGCTATTATTGATTTTTTTGTCAATGTCGGTGCGCCTATTAGCACACACGGCCAATTTGCCTTGCATTCGCATTTTTCTTCCCGTCAGACAGGTCACAAAATGTTTAATGACGTCGATTAGCGAATGTTGTTTCGTATTGTAGAATCGCATAAAAAGTAATTCAGCAGTAATAATAATAATCGTCGAAATCGAATTGTAAACGTCGATATCATTTTTCTAGCTAATTCGATGATAAAAATAGAGACTACCAATCAGTCGTATCTCGACAGGCGTATTAACGCAATTCATATGCAAAAAGAAACGTTTGTACGTAAAATGAGAACTGAAATTCACAAGGACGATCGGCATTTAAAATGTATTGCACAATGCAGTCATTACACACCCGTCGTGCGTTGATAAACATTTTTATGCATATCTAGATACGTATAATGCAACAGTCCTTGAGCCGAGTTCCTGCTTTTAAATGTATACAAATTGTACAGAAGCATGGTTAAATCTAATGAGTTATAGAAAATAATCTTTGATTACTACGCGTAGCGTAGATAAAGACCATAAGACACGAGTCGGAATGTAAATAAGTGTGATATTAACAGTAGAAGCATTTACGTAATCCTTCATTGACTTATTTATCCGTACCTAAATCTAAATTATTTCAAACCATTTAATTGCTCATGTTAAAACACGAAAACAGGAAGTGTCGCAACGTTCTCCAGAATCTGCTTATTAAATAATGATTTGCAATTGTAGAAATTCTTGTTTTCAACTGAATGAAACGGACAAAAGGATTAACGACGTTATCTAGATACCCAATTTATTTTCCTAAATTTGTGATCAAATGTTAATCCCTTACATTCATAAAATTAACAGGATTCCCCGAACATTATACGATGATTGATAGCATCCATATCGAAATTTTATTTAAGCATGATAATCATACGATGAAATGTATAACATGATTAAATCTCCTCACGTGATTTTTAAAAATTGATAAATTCGTCTTATTTACGTCGTAGTAATGTTTGATTTTATTTAATTTTGAACGCATTATTACGTTCAACTATTCGCAGTTGAATTTTTCGGAATTTTCGAAGTAGAAGTCAGATCGAGAAGTCACGTTTCCTTCAAAGAAATTTCTTTAGTGTTCCCAGGTGATTTCCGGTGGCAGGGTGAAACGATCCGACTTGGCCGTACGATAAATTATTTCAACCGATTACTTCAATACGATTAAAAAGCCACATTACTTTCCCGGCGCGCCAATAAAGCCGGGCATTTCGTAAGTTACAGCGGTAATAGATTACAGCTCTCTTATTTAGAGTGTCCGTCTGTATCGCAGCTGTTCTTCAGCTTTGATCCGGCTGGATAATGTTGCTCTCGATAGTAGCCCCGCGCGCACACGCTCGTTCCGTATACGTGCAACGTACATATTGCGTTACGCGGGGAACTTATCTGTCGGTATTTTGCGATCGTTAAGCCTGTAACGTATACGTTACGTGTGGTGGGTATAGCCTGGACCCGGCGCATACACGTGAAGCATCGCGCTGCCTCGTAAAAAGTAAAACGTATTACACGTCCGCGCCGCGGCACCGGCCACGTTGACATTTTGTGTATAAGCACGCAATATAATTAGCGGCCATAACCATAAATAAGATAATTTGCATGTATTTTGTATAATAAAGCTATTTTACGCCGTGGCACGAATCTTGTGCTTTATGACCCGGGGTGTATAAAGGGGAAAAAATGAGGGAACCGCGAGAGAGCTGAGGGGGAGCAAATATGCGCATTCCTTGCAGGTAGCCAAGTATTATAGATATGTATATCTTGTTGCTGGTAAACGCGGAACGTGTTTTCATCGCTGCCGAGCTACCAGCCGCCCGTGTCTATGGATCTCATAAGCTCAGTTAATTCTGATATCCTCATTTATTTAGCGAATTAAAATACCCTTCAGTAGCAACGATCTAGCGAACGGAATTCTAGTGATATATTTACTATCAATGAAATTCATATTTTTCATTAGTTCATAGAACATAGTTACTCATATGCAGATATTACACTGCGCAGACTTAAGATATGTCTTGTTTTAAATATTCTAATATAATTTTACGTTTCCATCTATTTTCTCATTAATGCATGAAAATCTGCACTGCCTGATGATTACGCACGTACATCCATTCCTCGAATGCACACTTGACAATTGCTACTTGTTTCAATTATTGTAAAACAAGACACGCTTATATTATTTGTAATTTAACAAATACCCACATATTCAACGTTTTAAAGATAATTCGGCTCGCAAACAGTAAAATGAGACGCACTTTCCATCTTTTCATTCATTTATGAAGCATACACATGATATTTGCTCAATCGAGAGACTTTAAACCGAAAGGGTCTGCTGTTAACTTTATCTCTCTCTCTCTCTCTCTCTCTCTCTCTCTCTCTCTCTTGCTGTGTGTAACGTTCGCGTCTCGAGTCTGGGAAAAAACTGAAGACGTCATCCATACGAATGGCGCCATTTCGAGAATCTTAGCGGTATCCAGTCCTAAAGCGGCGGTTGTGCCGAGAATGCTCGGCTACGTGAGAATATAACTGTAATGCACCGAGCGCTGCTGAGGATACATAAATTTCAAGTTGAATGGTGAAACTGGCAAGAAGCGTTGTCGCGCTACGCCACTGCGCCGACGATGCTGAAGGCAGGAGGCGAGCCGGACCGGACGCTGCTGGCTTCGGTGTGCGGCCAGGAACAGTTCCTCGCCTAGCATACAAATGAAGAGTATAAACATGTCGTCATTATCTGCCGGATTTATAAAAGGAATACACCCTAAAGCTTAATGCACAGGTGGCTGTCCAGTGGTTGCCAGTTTCGAACTGCCGGCGCCAATGCAACCCTGCAAAAACTGCAGACGTTACACTACTCCAAAAATATAGATATCGGCTTGTAAATATTGGGTTGGGGAATAAGTTCGTAGCATTTTTACTGAAGACTTTTATTTAAACAAAAAACAATAATTATATCAATAAGTTAATCAATTATAGAATCGTTTTATGATCGCAGTTCATTTTTTCCGCCAATTCACGACTGGTTTGGCGACCGTTCTCCTTCAAAAGTGATTTGAGACGTTCTTCATCGAATTCAGAAGGCCTTCCGCTGCGGGACGAGTCCTCGACGTTAAAGTCGCCATTTTTTAACTTTGCAAACCATTTCCGTGCTGTAGACTCGCCTATGACACCTTCTCCATACACGTCGCAAATGTCCCGGGCTGCTTCGGCAGCTTTTTGACCTCGATGAAAAGCAAAGAAGAGCAGGTGTCGAAAATGTTGATTTTTGCCTCCTGGGTATTCCATTTCTAAGCCTGAAAACTAATAAAAAATTAAATAACTCAAAAATACAATTAACATAGTTTTGTAGAGCAGAAAGAGTTCTATCGAATGAATACTTACCCGTTGCCAAACAGCAAACAAATCGTTGTAAAATTAAAGAAATTATAAAAACGCTATGAACTTATTTCCCAACCTAATAGTTATGACAATTTCAAGTGTCTTCTTATACGTCATTGTCAATTTCTCATAAAATTAACAAATTGCCCAACACTGATAAAAAATACAAGTATTGAAAATTAAATTCAATAAATACTTCTGTGTTAGAAATTATTTGAGAATCGTTAGACGTACTACTATCTAAATTCCATAAATGTCCTTTTACTTGTCACTATAAGCACTTCAAATATGCAGGTTATTATCCGTCACAAACTTTTAACATGTTTATATTAGTTACATCACCTCCCTTATGTAATCTATATGTAAACTAGATATAAAACTTTGGAAACATTCATTTACATTGCAAATGGAAATGCAATATGTACGCAGTCGAATAGTTCTTTATTTAAAAGAGTAATTATAATTTTGTTTTCAAAATATTATCAAGTCACTTTTTGAAATATCGCAATAAAAGTTTCAAAGAACATTTAAAACGCGGCTGATTATGTTTCAGTTGTTTGTAAATCATTCTCTGTATTCTCTGAAAAATATTTCAATGCGATAAACTCATATGAATAATACATCTATTTTGAAGTATTAATATTATACAAAATAATAATATAGTAGATTCTATGTTTACGTAAAAAGCTTTTAAACTTCATTTAAAGTTGTAAATCAACCGTCCAAGTGCAATATTTATTTTCAGTACAAATTGCTTTCTTTTACGTTTACCTGTAGGTTACAAAATGTTTTATATATATACGTGTGTACACACGTTATCGGAGCCCTAATTGTTACTGCGACGGTACTTACGTTATCTTCAGCACGATAACTTACTTTAAAATGACGGAAAATAAAGTTAATAAGCGTTAAGAGACTCTTTACGATCAATCAGTCATTTAAACAATTTAACTAAATGCAACACTTGAACAACCTTAGAAGTAGGAAAATTATTGTTTACTATGTTTCCACCGTCTGAATAATTAAATATAGTTCCAGTTAACCTTAGCGTAAACTGGCTAAAAACAGTCTTCCCAGTTGTGGACAAGAATCCAGCTTTACGCGTCATTTAAATTACTGTACGTCTCGTTTAATCTCCCTATGAATATTCTAACGTCCGTGTCGTTGTTAATATTTTGCCATGCCACATATTACGCGGTGTAATTTATAGCGAAGGGAAAAGAAGAACGGGCAGGCACTCGCAACGGAATATTGCATAAACATGAACGTAAAACATTAAACGAAGAAAGAAAAAAAAGAAAAAGGAACGGACACGAATTAGCTGACACTATACACGGGCATCATGATCATTACAGAATTTTATGTTACCTCGAGTAAGTAACGAGCGGAGAGGTGAAAAAAAACCATTTCAAAACAAGGAGGAACGAATAAACACGTAAGATCGTGGCCGAAAGAGAAAAGATACTCCGCCGGCCTTTATTGAAGTGAATAATGTGAGAAGTAAGTCTGCGAAGCGCGTTGGCACAGCCTCGATTAACATCAACGAGGAAGCGAACGGAAATCGTTGAGAGATACCGCCAAGATTTATTTCCTCTTATTGCCGTCAGGTAATTGTACGGAGATCGAGAGATAAACTGAGGCGCAGGAGAGCGTCGAAAATGTTTTAACACCCAAATAAATATTAATGTAAAATTTATCACCGAGGAAACGCATTCTGCAAACAACCGTCGCTCGCACGTCGGAGGCCGGGCTGTGCGTCGATTGTAAAACAAAGTCCAACTTTCTCCTTTGAGCGACTCGCGCGTGCAAATTTACAGATTCGTATGAAACGCTCTCTGCAAACCGATGAGAAATTGCCTTGAAGTAAATACGAAGGCTAATAATGATTGATATCCATCATGAAAATGACTATTAATAACAGTGTTTGTGAACTTAAGTTTTTTCATATTTATTAAGACGGAAGAATTATAATACACTTTTCTTTGTACAAAGTAGAGTAGGTAAAAAAAAGGCTGAAGGATAGGGTTAAATAAAAAAGAAACAGAGACTATGGCGGCGTAATCGTAATCTCAGTCATCGGAGCGTTGTGGTTGTTGCGTGTCACACAGACGGTGAGCCAGCAATTAGCCGAACGACGTCTCCATCAGCACTCGACCCGATACATACGCGGTTACACGTACGTACGTCGTACAAGCGTTGCTTCATTAGGAGATAATGAAGCGTTCGAGTTAATAATTTCCTGTAAAGATCGGTAATTATCTTGGTAATGCCCTCCGAATGGGAGAGGTGTTCGTAATGACTCCGAATGTTAATTGGGGCCACAATAAGTATAATAAATGCTGCGCGTCGCGTCATTGAAAACCGAGGTCCTCCATCGGATTCGACCCAGCGAGCATTAAACCCAAGAGATACCGAGAGGCTTCCGTGAATTCTCTCATTTTAATGCATGTACAAAATTAATATCGTACCGTACACAATTTTTTTATCAACAAGTAAATATTAATAAACACTTGTGCATACATTTCGAACCATAGTGAATAGGTATTTTAAGAAGAAAGCATTTTAGCGAGAATGTTGAAGGTACGCTGATTTTCATGGAAGACTGCCTACCATTAAAGGCAAATACATCGCAGGAATCTCACCTAGCCAGCGCTATCAACGGCCTCATAACCGTAACCGGGATCATGGTAATTTTGATCAGTCTGAATATGAGGTAGAAAAAAAAAAGGGAATCGGATGGCTAAAACAGTACTGGCGCGTCGTATTGCGTGGCGTAGCTGACTGTGCTACACGTTCGCGAAGGGACATTATGAAAAAAAAATAGGAGGGAGACACGGCGGGGGTAAGAAAAATAAGAACCGAGTGCAGGAGCTTCCCTCGCGCAGATTTTTCGTGACAAGATAAGCCACGTCCTGTTTACTCTGGACTGCTGTGGCGTACGAAGATGCTCGTTAAGCCTTTTAGTGGCGGCGTATCGCGCGAGGCACCCACAAAGTCGTATATCACCCGGGGGTACCTCGGTTTGCACTGGTATGTACCTTAACCTTAACTCGGCCGCACGGAAACGCCGCGTACGAAGAAGACAACGATTCCACATTAACTTAAGGGAAACCCCAACGCGTCAGCTCGTTTCACTTTCTGCGTGCTTTTCAACTCCGCGTTTGTATTTCGTTGTTCATTGCTAATAGAAAATTTTTTCGCCAAACTGATCTTCCTTCTAATGAGGATAAAAATTACATTAAAGAAATCTCTGTATTGGCAAATCGTGAACGATTCATTTAACCCTTTCACTGCGGCGCGTTATACGCATGTCGGTTGCTGCGCCGCGCAGACCAATGGATCATTTATTGCATCTTGTAACGGCAATATCACAACAAATATGATAAGAATTAATAGAAAATCGTTCGAAACAATTGACAAAAGCGTAGTTCATATATTCCAAAGAACGATAAAGTCCATATTGAATCAATCGGTAAAATATTATAGAAAAGGTATCAAAGTATAAAAATACAGGTGGCGTATATATGTATACGCCCGTCGTATATATCGATGGACTCCGAAGGGCGTATATATACGCCCGTCGTAGTGAAAGGGTTAATAATGATTGAAAATTTACTGTCGAACGAATCACGATTTATTACCTACTTAGGGGGATTTAAACCTTGTACAGAAACACTATGGCACTGTAAACATCACGTTCTGGCTTTCCAGGCGCAGAACTAATATTCGCCGCGCGATCGGGCAAACGGCCAAGATATGGAAAATCGGAAAGGCGTTTAAGCCGAGCAAAGACACGCCGCTTTAGATAAATACGTATGTATGTACGTACTTAGGTACGTGAGCCACGCGTTGAAGCAGCCATTACGGGCAAAGATTTCGCGACCGACAACGTACGCATTACCAATCGTCGTTAATATGTGCTGGGAGATCGCCGGAAAAGGAACAACGGCGCGTAACGGACTCGGTTCGCCGGTGGAAACTAGAGAAAATCGTACGATAGAGAAATGGAGGAGGTATGTGCGACGGGAAAAAGGAGGGACAGAAAAGGGAGGAGAGGAAGGAACGAGCGGTTATACTGCTCGAACCGCAAGATCCAGGATCCGATATACCCGACCGAGGTGAGGTACGAAGCAATAACTGATCATGTCGCCCAGTAATTCAGTAGCCAATTAGTTAGACGGCGGCGGGAGAGTCGGCGAAGATGTCTATCTGGCCTCGTACGAGGCGGCTGCACCGGGCGAAGCTGTTGCAGCTTCCTACATCGTTGCACCTACACGATCGTACACACCGTACTTGCACCCATACAGTACCGTACAAAAATCATCGACCCTGCGTATCATGTATCACGTGCAGAATCAATTGCACGTTGAACACGGCTTCTAAAATTGTACATAACGATCGTCAAAAGTCAGGCTGCGAATAAATTCATTCCGATCAAACGTAATTAATGGAGATGTATAAACAGAAATCGTCTTCTGCTAATGCAATTATTAAGACGTGAAAACCTTGAAAATATACAACTAATAATATAATTGCATTGCATGAAATAAAACATATAATATTCTTATATCTCCCTTAAAATTACATTATTTTTTTCATACTGTTTCCTCTTAGCAATGCTGAGCCAGTAGATTTGTTTGACATTATATTATTATAATCATTAAAAGAATTAACGAAAGAATTAACGAAAATGTTGTTGATAAACTAATGTTTCGGACTAGTAAAACTTTTCTAGAGTACTGTACAACCGGTACGAGCAGAAAAGCTCAACACGAGTCGAGAGAAGAAGGGAACACCGTGGTGCCTTAGCGAGGGGCCTCCGCGAGAGACAAGCGTATACCTCCTGGAAACCGATTCAACGGTGATTTCTGTTCTCTTCCAGCTAAGCCCGATCCCGAAGATATATTGGCTGCGGTGAAACGCAAATCTTTCGGCCCGTTGCGTTGCACGAACTCCCAGTTCTCCGAGTCGAAAAACTTTTCGATAAAGCCGTACGCTTCAACTGTCCTCTCATCGGTTTTCTACCGATGAGTAGTAAACAGTTCGCAGCCTTATATAAATTAATCGAAATTTAATTAACAATGCGCCGATTAATACTAAGCAAAATTTGCGGAATTCATTACAATTTTAATCTGGCGTTTCAAATTGAAGTTCATACGACAAATTGGTATTCGCTGATTAGGTTCCTATTAGCAAGTAAAGCTTGTAACCTTTATTTTCATTTGAAACCAGAGATCATTTTCACTCCATAGAACGTTAACAATTTCGAAGAAACCGCGGGTAATCGTCCAGAAATGGACTTGTTACATAAATGAGAAACCTCCCAGCCGTTGATTAAAAAGGCGGACTCGTTGATTGGTTAAAAGTTGAGCTGAATTATTCCCGATATGCGGCCGGGGAGAATGTTTTACAAGAAAATCGCGAGAGAAATCAGCTGAGGGGAATTCGGAACCCGGTCGAGGCTCGACCGGTCGGTTAGCCGGTTCGTGCACACGATGAAATCGATCTTTCCGCGCAGCGGGTAGGTACCATTTAATGTTTCAACGAGAGATATCGGGACGTCAAGTTACGAGGAATCGGCGATAACTCTTCGCGGTTACCGATACCGTAGCACCGGTCTTTCCGAATTTAAGAAAGTGGATTTCAATTAGCCCCGAGGAGGGACTTTGGAGGCGGCCGGGGCCGGCAGCCGATAAAATAACGAGGAGCCAAGCCCTTACACGAACACGTCCGCGTCCGAGAGAGGTAAAGGTAAACCCACACTTTCTTGGGCCTCGGGTGAATTATGCTCTCCCCGGACCGTAACTTACCCACACGGAGTTAATGCATGCTTGTGCAATCTCGCCTGCCACGGTCCAGCCTACCTGGGCTAATGAGTAGGTGTTTGTTGGACATTCTGACACGTTTTACGACTCACCAGATTACTTCGCCTCCCTCCCCGAACGCGCCGGCCCGATAGATAGAGAGCCGCGCCGAGTCGAGCCCCGCCGGATGTTGCGAGTGTGCCGCCAACAAAGATTGGAATAGGACGGTTGATTTACTACGAGCAACCCGTACGATTTCATTCGAGGATACGGCTGCCGGTATCGCCAGCTCGTTACTCTTTCGATCTTGTCAAGCGCAATCGGCTCGTCGATCTGCCCGGGGGGATTAAAAATTACGATTGATACTGATTTACTGCCTCCTACCTCGCGACTCACGAAAATCCTCCATATCCTACGTGTACGTACGCTACGTTCATACGTGTATAATATGTGTTTCTCATCGTCGCATTCGTCTTCCTTTACGCTGGCTCCAAAGCGAACGCGCTTAATCTTACTTTTGTGGCTCGATGCAAATCACGGTTGAATAAAGTTTCTGGTTTATGTATCATTAATACGATTCCGAAATATTTGGGACAGAGTACAGAGTCGAGAAATGTTTAACACAATATTTAAATTCATTTGATTATTCTACCATTCGTGGAAAGACCTTTGGACACTGAGGAATCAATTCTGTGTCTGCACCTAAAGAAGTCGTACGTAAAATGATAAATCACTGTGAAACTTTACCGGGGTTCATCCCCGTCGGTGGGAACCGATCATAATTCAGTTTGCTCGGTCGGCTCGATGAAATTTGACCAGCGATAATGTCGAGCAACTTGTTCACCGGGCGCGTGGGTCAGCGAGCAAAGGGCCTTAAAAAGGATATTATAGCGTCCCCCGGTATTATGTCTACCGACGAGAAACACACGCGTAGCCAACCCCGTCGCCGCTTCGCTCCGCGCGGCAGTTTATCTGATTTTTGGAACTCATCTAAATAATTCTAAATAGCCGGAGCCCGCCGTTCTTTTTAGTATTTCCCTCCGTTATCGAGATTACGTACCCGGGCAGGGGCACGGCACCGCACGGCCACGGTTCCCCGAAGAGCGGTCGGCGCGGCTCGCGTTAACGTCTCGGACTTGCCGCTATTTCGGTTCGCGCCGCATCCGCTCGTAAAAGTCGCCCAAGGCGTGGGCATCCATCCTAATTAACAACCATGGAACCAGGTACGGGACCATCTGATACCGTGCCGGGAGAGTATAATCCGCTCGTTACCAACACGAAGTCCACACGAACGGGCACCCTTTAACGCGGTAAAACCCGGTCTCCGCGTCCACGGCGCGGCGGCGCGCCGCGGCGCCTTGGGCATCGCGCGGTATCCTCGTCGTCGAAAAAAATTCATCGACCTCAGATTCAAAATTCTTCGATCGACGTGACCCTATCGATCGGTTCGTCGGATTAAATTCACTGACGCCTCGATCTTCAATACTCGTACATGAATATTAAATATGTACATCCGTTCATAAGAACACAGTATGAAATCTGTATTTATCAAATGAAACGTCACAAAAATAAGAACGAGCGAATGAAATTACGTTTCCATGAATAATGAGAAAAGAATGTTTTATGTGGGAAGAACAAGTTGTACTAAACAGAGCAAGAATTGGACATACAAATTTCACTCACATTTACTTAATTAAAAAACAAGAAAAACCTATGTGTGTTAATTGTAATGAAGCCAACTCAATTGAACACGTAATTTGTTCCTGCCCATTATTCAATCAAGAAAGAAGAAGGTTCAAGATCCAAGGAAACATCAAAGACGTCACTGGTTCTAAAGACTCGTGTGAAAACCTTATAAACTTTCTGAAGAGCACTAAAT
>NW_017135119.1:447829-448538 GCF_001652005.2 Ceratina calcarata | reverse complement strand
AAAAATGTTTTATGTTTCTGAATGCTTTCGATACTTCGGTGATGGACACTTCCTTGTCTTCTAACGGCATGTGAATACCAGATCTTGGCTCGTTCTACCAGCTGTCCAAGTATCAACCCATACCTCTTCCTGGACCTCACCCGTAATTGATAGTTCTCACTTGATTAATCATTCAGTAATCCATTCAGTGATCGTATCTGCATTCAGAAGTCCATGAAATACATGTATACATACGTACATAAATTACTAGCGTCTCTTGAAACGCGACCTGTCGCGCGGTTAGTCGTTCAGGTTACGACCGGATGAGAGATACATCGCCGCGATATTGTGGCGAGCGTTATCGTGTCACAAATTCATCCATCCTTCTTGCGAGCCGACGCGACGCCACTGTCGACGAATGAATCACACGCAATACGTTATGCGCGCTACGCTACATAATCGGTTCTCCAAAGGGTGTGCGCCGCCCACGCCAACTTTGAACCGAGCATGCATTATCGAAATTGAAGCGAAGAGAGCGGAAAGGCGATACAAGCGATTGAGGTTGTCGTCAGTAAAGTTCGGCGGTTACAACCTGCGACTCTACCGAATACGTTTGAGGACATTAAGTGTGTAACTTTTATAAAATAAGGGTTATTTATTTTGTCATAATTAGTTGTCACCGATTATTAAAGAATTGCAATTTTATTTCAATGTGCATAAAAAAACAGTA
>NW_017135119.1:443530-447108 GCF_001652005.2 Ceratina calcarata | reverse complement strand
CGATACTTCGGTGATGGACACTTCCTTGTCTTCTAACGGCATGTGAATACCAGATCTTGGCTCGTTCTACCAGCTGTCCAAGTATCAACCCATACCTCTTCCTGGACCTCACCCGTAATTGATAGTTCTCACTTGATTAATCATTCAGTAATCCATTCAGTGATCGTATCTGCATTCAGAAGTCCATGAAATACATGTATACATACGTACATAAATTACTAGCGTCTCTTGAAACGCGACCTGTCGCGCGGTTAGTCGTTCAGGTTACGACCGGATGAGAGATACATCGCCGCGATATTGTGGCGAGCGTTATCGTGTCACAAATTCATCCATCCTTCTTGCGAGCCGACGCGACGCCACTGTCGACGAATGAATCACACGCAATACGTTATGCGCGCTACGCTACATAATCGGTTCTCCAAAGGGTGTGCGCCGCCCACGCCAACTTTGAACCGAGCATGCATTATCGAAATTGAAGCGAAGAGAGCGGAAAGGCGATACAAGCGATTGAGGTTGTCGTCAGTAAAGTTCGGCGGTTACAACCTGCGACTCTACCGAATACGTTTGAGAACATTAAGTGTGTAACTTTTATAAAATAAGGGTTATTTATTTTGTCATAATTAGTTGTCACGGATTATTAAAGAATTGCAATTTTATTTCAATGTGCATAAAAAGACAGTACGTTTTTATTGAGAATATCGTGCAAGATTTATCCATTCCGTTTTGTTAATATTAAATGCTGATTCTTATTTTATTAAAAAATCTTTTACTTTGCTATAAATCGTTGGAGTAATTAGAGAAAATCCACAATCTATTTATCAGATTACGTCGCGAAAGGAAGATTTAATGGGTTAATAGCTTGCAACCGACGCTCCGGCGCTGTCCAATATCCCGGATCGCTACGCTTAATTCGTTGATTTACTCAAGGCGTTGGTTACTTAAACTGTTCTCTACATTCTGCAGCGACACCGTCAAGAAATTCCAACACCAAGAGATCGTGCCAACTCGATTCCAATTTTCATTCAGTAAATATACCAGTACTTTCTCTCACGTTGGCGAATCTGCTTATTGCACAGTTATTTGCAATGGGCGATGTTCTACCGAGTTTTAAAACGATTTAGCAGAAACATCGGTTGCAAATAGGATTTTGAGAGAGTCAGGATTGGCTAGGGTAGAAATCAGTCCCCTTCGTTTCGGTGTCTAATAAATTCGGCAGCGTTCCGGCGATTTCGAGTTTCCGAGGTTTGATCGAGCGGGCCGAAATAAAGTAAAACAGTGGGCTAGGGCCGATGGTAAGTCGGTTACGAACAAAGATACGAACTATTGGCACGCCGGGTGCGGATGCGGGTACAGGTACCGCGGGACTCACGCATGGCTGCCGGCGATAGAGGCAGCCAGTTCCGCTTTATGATCCCATAAATATCTCAATAGGATCTTAAATTTTGCTCCGCCGAGCCGGAGAGACTGCGACCGGTCGGTCGGTCTCGCTGCTGCCGCTGCCACCGTTGCCGCGCCCGTGCCGTAGGTACGGACGCCAGTGCGAGCCTCTGGATATACATTTACCCGGCCGAGTTTTCGGTGGAGACGTTACTGTTATTTATGGGCTCGTTTATCAAGGTGGCACCCCTTTCCCCTATCGTTGCCTCGATGCAGACTATCCGCCACTGCGAAAGCCAATCCCGAGATATATCGCCCCGATACCAATCCGGATCTCTCGAGTGAAAGAGAGTTTGGAGGAGAGCCGACCCAACTTCGTCTCTCTGATCCCTTCTTTCAACTTTTCGCTCGGGGGTAGCGGGCGCGCACACACACACACACACACACACACACACACACAGATACATACGCGCACCCCCGCACCAAAGCTTCCTTCTGTGATAAATGCTCGTGAGGAATCGCGGCCGAACGATAGCGGCAATTAGCGGTGGCTCGTTTGTCTCCTTGTCTCTGCCCTCGTGCTTGACGAGTTTGCGGCTTCGCTCCGGCCCAGTCTTCTACCCGCGAGCGCAATCTATTTTCGATCGTGCCGGAAGTCTACTTTTCTCCCCTCGATCCGCACTCTACCCTTCACACCGTGCTGCGAATTCCGTAATGCTGATATCAAGTGTATTTATGAAATAGAGAATAAATGACTGTGTCACTCCATGTGTTTTATTCATTTTAAAGTATGTCTGTATTTTAGATCAGAGACTATGTCAGGCCTGCGAAGAAGGGACAAACCTTTTTAGGTAGAGACAGTACGTACAATCGTCTTTTAGTTTCAGTTTATGGTCGTTTATGGTCATCCATAGCAGCAGTAAAGTCTAAAACGACTTACCTTTGTCATTATTGATTGTGTCACAAAACACTAATCTGGGTTGAAAATTTCTCATCTCTCGCCATTTTACTCAGTTCAAGGCCCTGTTTGGGTTTATTAAGGCTACGGTCAGTTTTTTTGAGAATTATGGACTCTCGACGTACGTTCCTTGAAGTAACTACCACCATTATAATTTGTTCGTAAATTATACATATATTAGCAACTAAAGGTGTATTTCTGCACCCAATTTTTACAAATTGTGCGTCCGCACCGAGCTCTTCGCCGAACGAAACAAGAGCCAAGGACTCGCTTAATTTTTATCCTCTGAACAGCTTGGACTGACATTTAATCTCGTTTGTACAATCTTGTTCACTTAGAATAAATTAAGACACGATTAGAATGTACAGTTCATTTCCAACATCAGGACTTCTGACGAATTAAGTTCCCCGCGTCGTTTAATCGCTGAAGTTGTCGACATACAAATAGACAATTTTCATAACAATTGATCGTATCTTGAAAATGCAGAAATAGTAAGTGCAAGAGAACGAATCTTTCAGAAAAGTCGAACATATCAGAAGCGCGTGTCAGACCCGGTAGCATATCTGCATTAACCTTTCATAGTGTTCGCGCGGCAACGAAAAAGGATCGTAGTTTTAGGTTTCCTTGTCGGAAGACAAATAGCGGCAGTCGACAGGGAGCGCAGCCCACTTTGTCCCCGACAGCGTGGCGAATAAACGCCCGATCACTTTACTAATTGGGCGAGGGTGAAACAGAGAGAGAGAGAGAGAGAAACGGGATCGAAGGGGAGCAGAGGAACGCGGGTTAGTAGAAAAGCGACGAGAACAGCCGGAGAGAAAACCCACCCTTTCTCGATTCGTACGTATCCACCTACACTACACCCTCGAGGCCGACGATCCATTCCGGTACCGCCAACGCTAACGCCGCTATCCAACCTCCCCTGGATCACTCGCCGACTACCGGGACTTCGGGGATCTTGGCTACTGGCGAAACCGCAGCGTTGATGCGAAACCTGATAATCCCAAACTTCACCACTCCACCTGATTAATTCCCATATCGGGGATCCGGCGATTTACACAGAACTGACACGACCCGTCTATTCCTTTCCACTGTTTCATACGTCATTTTCAATTACTGTCCTCCTTCGGTACAAAAGTATTTTTTATTAATACACTTCCAGCTATTTCGTTAAGTTCTTTAACACTAGAAAGACTGAAACTTAGTATATACCTATATTGCCCAAAAGCAGTCAAAATGACTGCAT
>NW_017135119.1:425297-442348 GCF_001652005.2 Ceratina calcarata | reverse complement strand
ACTGAAATGAATCTCACAGATTGTGCGATTTTATTAATTAAAAATTAATACTGAATTACATGAATTTGTGGTTTTGAAAAAAAATAGAAAATGACATTTATAAATACAGGATGCTAGAGATTCGTGTAACATAAAATATATGTATAAAATGTTCAATTTGGTGGTGTTTACTACACATAGAATATTTATTCTGTCAACTGTTGAGTAAAGGGAAAGAGTGACGATGCTGCGGTCGCGCGATGATGTCTGAGCCGAGGCTTCAAAGCGACGATTCGTTTCAGTGTTAACGTAAACTGTCCCGCGACGGAATAATGGAAGGCCGGAGAAAAGACAACTGAGCAAGCATTCGCCGCCGTTTGCTGGACAAAGATAAATAAATAAAGGAAACGGGGTTCGCGCGCAAAGGGAAGTAATATCCGCGTCTTTAGCTCCGCCCGCAGGATTCGGTACAATCACCGCCAACTATTCTGTTCACACAGTTGCACAATTAAAATGAATTCAGACATTTTAATAATAATCAAATTGCATTCTGTATTATTATATTTACTGTTATTTATATAATATTATCATATACATAATAAATCCTAATATTTCTATAAAATTATTAAAACAAAATGTAATAAATTATTAAAACAAAAAATAGTAAAGCAGGACTGAAGTTACATTTTTAATAAATGTTCATCGTATCAATTTACATTTATTTCTCAAAAGTCCTGTGCCCGTGCGTTTATATTAGTGAAACAGAACCAACGAGCTTACTTGTACTTAAACTGGACGGGGAGCTAATAGCAATCGTGGTAAACAAGCCGCTTCTGCCGCGGAAACGTCGTATGCTTCGCAGACTTTCCTCTTATCTTCCCATTCCTCGTTCTCGCGTTTGCCATTCACCTTCATCTTCCGCTTACTTCCATTTGATCCTTCCCAGCCTTTTCCCTTTCCCCAGTTCTTTCTTCTACCGACTCCTTCGCCGCTATTTCCGTTTTCTTTTTCCGAACCTTCCCTCTTTTTTTATACACACATCATTTATGATTCATGAAACACGACTAAATGACGTGATAATAATTTCCATGAAGCAATTTGGATTTATCTACAATATCACAGTAGCTAATATAATTTTGTGGAAACTCGATAAGAAATTATTCTTGTATTTTGACTAATTTCATTTAATTTTCCTGAAAGAGTGATAAATATTTGATTGATATTTAATATAATCATGAACATTAGATCTATCAACGTCAAAATGACTTGTTTGGCATTTCTTAGAATCATTATTCATTTTCACACATTTTCGTACATTTTTTTTTTCAAATCTTGTATGACTTTATCTAAAATATGCAAATAACTAATTTTGTAAAACAATTTTTTTTAGTCTCTGACATAACATTTTATGCAGTACATTTCCATATACCGCGACGAGTCATTTTGACCCTCACAGAACGTAAATTAGAGCGTTATTTTGATAATTATTGTTATTAAATTATTGATATTATCAGTTTATTATTTAATTTTCAGTCATAAACACGTAAAAATTGCTGTATTTTTTAAAATGACTTCTTGCTTTATCAGAACATGTCATTTTGACTCCTCCAAAGGTAACGTCGATCGCCGGCAGTTCTAGCGTTAATGCAGTAAATGTATCAATAGGATTTGTTATAGATAATAAATTTTAACGAACGCGAATATATTTAATGAATTCGTCGCTCGTAATTAGGCTTACCTCATTATTTATACTCAACATGGTAAAAGTCGATTGGTGAAGTAATAAACCGCACTAGAACACGTCCAAACATTATCCTGTTCATGGTTCTCAAGATTAAATTTATACTAGCATAAAGCAGTATCTTATCGCCGCATCAAAACTGTAACGATAAAGTACCGTATCCTTTTACCGTTCCCTTCATTTCTTGTCGCATCTCGTTTAATCCGCAATAATGAAGATTGTAATGTTCGTTATTTATTACGGCGATTATGCTTTACGCGTTTCATGTACGAAAGTAATTACACATATCACGTACGATGCATCTCACGGAGGTAACCATTAAATAAATTACTTCCTCTGCTTTTGCAATTTTACAGCTCCGTTGAAGTATCCCCTTGTTTTTAATGATAAAATGAAATATTGCCTCGACTTTTAAAGAACCGAGCCCTGTTATAATTATGTACGTACGTCGTTTCTTAAATTTACCGAACTGCACCCGTCGTTCCTTCGAACGGCTAACATTCAGTTCATACGTCAAATAAATTTCCTCGTAATGATTCATGATTTTCAACAAATACAGAAAAATATCGTATCGAGGTTAAACGACCGATTTATTTCGATTCCATAATATATTTGTTTTATTTTCGGGTCACGAAGTCGTAGATAATTATAATTTTTCAAGACTGAGAATTAAAACGTGACAAATACCGTCTCCGTCTCGGCGACGTTATATTCAACATTGTGGAACGCTGTCATTGATACAATAAATCTTCTGATACACATACACACGCGTTTGCAACTCTGTGCCCCATTCTTCGCATTGTACATGTATTGTACGTAGATACGTAAGAACTCTGGCGTTAACAAGTGTGTCAGTTGGATCATTGAACTGTAACCGTGGTTAAACGAGAGGCATATCATTTGTAAGACGCTCCATAAATTACGAGTCACGAAAGATAACAAACACTGGCACTACGTACTGTACATCCTCAGTCACGTCTCATTGTGCCCAGAAAATATATTGCATATAAATCACTAAAGCGCCAGCTGTATCCAAGCGCCGTTGCCGTTACCAGCTCTTCCGAGTCAATCGAACTTAACATTTTTTCGACGACTATTCTTGTCAGAGATCATTTTTTGAAATCCTGTGATTTCTCTTTTCTCACAAACGTAGATAAGAAGACTTTGTGGATAAATGTGAAACGTTATACTTGTAATAATGCACTTTGTTAAGGGGACACCCTTTCAGATTTTTTCGAAATTCTCGTTTATTGCAAATAACTGCTTACATGCTACCGCAAACGAAATATTTTGCAGACAAAAGTTGTCACCGTGAAAAGCTGCAAATTTTGTATGAAACACTTTTTTCTACCGTCAACAATTAACGAGTATTTTGCAATAAACTGTTTTTTCGTTTTTTGTCAAATACTCGTTAACTATCCATGCTAGTAAAAAATATTTCGTACAAAATTTGTAGATCTAGTCATTTACTATAAATAAGGTCGTATGCAATTTCCCCGTGGGTCTAACAGTTTAAGATTATTTGATGAGAAACGAAAGTTTTTAACGAAAGTTTGCTATAAAATATTAATTCTACTTAACTCATTAAATATTAGAGTTAGATCTTCTGTATACAATTTTTTTCACTACTGTCATTAATTATAATTAATAAATAAAATTATTTAGTGCAAATACTTTCTCTTCGCCCAAGTAAAAATATTTATTCATATAACATATAAACTCAATAAGAAATTTACATGCAAATATTATAATATTAATAAGTGCCATGATGTTAATAGTAAAAGAAAGTTCACATACCATAAGATAACAAGTTGAGTGATAAATAAACCGTGAAACGTTCAAGCTAACGTCGTTTGTAACAAAGAATACGTTTAGTAGAATCCGCGTATTCTTGAGTTTTACGCGTTATTAAGTATCTGTCAAAGTGGACGTTCACCGCGCCATGTACCTCGACAAAGCGTTCCGGTAGAACGTGTCTTTGTAAAATTATGCAGACTCATTAGCACGTAATCAACGGTAATGCGGCTCGCAGTATCTTTATACGGTCCGCCATCAGTTTACGCATAGTCTTCATCGATGTTAACCCTTCAAGTACTTTATAGCTCATCATTTTATGCATTAAAATTGTATTAGCCAATTTATAAATGTAGCTAAAAGATTTAAACGACGTCTACATAAGCAATAACGTTTTTAATGGATATAAAACATGCATTCTTGCATATATGAATGAATCGAATGGATTTTTTTATTAAAACTATACTTCCAAATATGTATTTAAGACTTTCATACAGTAGATGTCAGTACTAGAAGGTCTCTTAGGGTAATAGAAGCATTGATGGTTCTATTAAAAGTATAAATACTCCGCATTTACTTTAAAAACGTTTTATAAGTTTAAGAAAAGGTTGGTTACAGGAGTTCATAATAGATGAAAGGAAACAGTCGGTTAAGGAAGTTGAAACGAACGCGGGGGTGGAAGGCTAGGCGAGGTTTTCAGATATTATCGAGATTGAGGGTGCCAACGGCAGAGGTCGTCGGGTTGGAGGGCGAGAACTGAGTGATTTAGTGGGGTGGCTACTCGACGACTGACCGAGATAACCTGCCTGTCCACGGAACAACCCCATTTGTCCGATGTCTTCCGCTACAAAACTGTTCGCCGCCCTTCAGGCTCGCGTCCTTTTGAATAATGATCGCGCTTTGTCAACTAACGGCCCGCTGATAATGCCGGATACCCTGGCCGACGTTGAATGCGCGCACCGACGAACAAAATATATCCAAATATGTATTTAAGACTTTTATACAGTAGATGTCAGTACTAGAAGGTCTCTTAGGGTAATAGAAGCATTGATGGTTCTATTAAAAGTATAAATACTCCGCATTTACTTTAAAAACGTTTTATAAGTTTAAGAAAAGGTTGGTTACAGGAGTTCATAATAGATGAAAGGAAACAGTCGGTTAAGGAAGTTGAAACGAACGCGGGGGTGGAAGGCTAGGCGAGGTTTTCAGATATTATCGAGATTGAGGGTGCCAACGGCAGAGGTCGTCGGGTTGGAGGGCGAGAACTGAGTGATTTAGTGGGGTGGCTACTCGACGACTGACCGAGATAACCTGCCTGTCCACGGAACAACCCCATTTGTCCGATGTCTTCCGCTACAAAACTGTTCGCCGCCCTTCAGGCTCGCGTCCTTTTGAATAATGATCGCGCTTTGTCAACTAACGGCCCGCTGATAATGCCGGATACCCTGGCCGACGTTGAATGCGCGCACCGACGAACAAAATATAGGTCGGTTAAAACCTTCTCGGTTTTCCTGATAACGTCCCAACGACGTCGTTTCGTTCTAATAAATTAACAATAATCGACGCGACGATAGTTTCTTTCCTTCCGTTCTACTCCGTCAACTTGTTCCTTATTAAGAATAGTAAAACTCGCGCGGTGACACGAATGCTACAATTTTATTCCGAGTGAGTCGTGAAAAATTTCGAGAACAAAATTGCATATTTTTTATGACATTAGGTATACTTTATTAACACTAGAAAGACTGAAACTTAGTATATACCTATATTGGCCAAAAGCAGTCAAAATGACTTCCTTGGGCAATCTAGTGTTAAATATCGTTAAATAAGTTTTGAGCTTGAGGAAGTTATCTTGATATGCATGGATGATCGCACTAATTCTTGGAACTTCAGAACAGACTCCATGAAGAAACAGAAGTCAGCTACGAAGAGACGAGAAGACAGAGGAGAGGGGAAGATCAGAAAATCGGGGAACATTATCATAGAAAGCGCGGGGATCGGGCGAAGAATCCGAGTGATCGAATAAATAGTATATCGCAGCGGGTTTTCAAGAGAAGGAAACGTATATCGATGGAAGAATGAGACGCGGGCTGAAGACGAGAGTAAAGACGCCAAGTGGAGAAACGCGCGAAAGTTGAAGGCGAAGGTACGGAGCGATCCAAGAAGAAGAAGTACAAGAGGACCTCGCAGAGGCCTTCCTTGCACCCTTCCACCGTCGAGGTCCGGTTAGGGTCGGCGGAACGAGAGCGAAGGAGAGGAAGCGAAGCCGGTGCGAGCAGACGAGCGAGGTGGGCCGTGGATTTATATCCCGGTCAGCCACTTTGAGCCATCAGCGGCTCGTTTGAAGTTCAGCCGCGGCCGCGCAGACGTTATAAAGACAAACTATGCCTACGGCACCGTCATGCCCCACCACTTCATACCATAATTCTTCAGGCCGATCCCTGAAACGGCCACTCGATCTCCGAGAGGAGACGTACTGCCCTCCTCCCTTTACCGCGGCTTTCGGTGCTCTCCTCTTCGCCCGACGACGACGACGACGACGACGACTCGCACACGAGCTCGGCGGAACGTGTGCACCGCGGCGGCACCGTTGCACTGCACGCTCGTTGTTCCTCGTCAGCCCTCTTCGACCCGCTCCGTCTCGCTCGCTCTCACCCTCGGGCTCGACTCGTTTCCTTTACGGTTAGTGCCCGAGGGTAATAAAGATGGTTCTGCTTATGTACAACCGGCAACCGGAGGCGGAGCCAGGTTGCCCTCTGTGGGCAGGACTAACGCAAATGACTCTTCCGAGCAAGATGGCGTAGGCATACGCCACTCCGCCAACTCCGTTCCATTCTGCCCGCTCGTTTCATTCCGTCCCGTTTCTGCCCGCGAGGCTGCTTTTATATTTAGCATGCCGCTACGTGCAGTGCAGCCGTGCGCGCGGCGAATCCACTCTTCTCTTTCGTTCTCCACCGATTCGATCCGCAACCGATACAAACCGTCGCGATGTTTAACGTTCGATATTAACAGCCACTTTGGAAGAAGAATATCTGATTGAAACGATAGAGAAAAGAATTCTTCACAAATATGGTGTCAGAATGTGATAAGGATAATTAGATGGAAAATACGAGGAGAAAACAAAAACGGTAAAGCTACTGCCTAAAACCGCTGCTTGAAATACGAACATACCCGTGTGAATGAGTTTTCTAACATGTCACTTTAATACAGAGAGACAAATACCTATGTATGTGTAAGAATGTCACGTTTAAATCCTCGGAATAAGTACCCCTCGAACCATCGAAGGAACAGAGAATGTCTGCAACGCAAAACGGCAGCTTCGCGAGAGAGCATAACCCTCCGAAGAAGAGCGACGCGACGTCTAAAACGCTAACGATTCTGTATACGCGGATAAACCAGTCGCGACACAGTCGTTCCACGGTTCGAGGAAGTGCGCGTCTTACGACGCGAAGAAGCAGACCGACTCCAACTTTTCAGCCCGCGACTGTTTTTCTTCCCTACGTACGACCATCTCGGATATTTGAATGACCCAGGAACTCGCATTCCGAGTCGCGGGACGAGCGTGTCTCGAATCGCTCGGGCTCGATTTTTCGTTCGCGCGAATGGACGTCGCCTCGGTAGAGACACGGGCAGTCGATCGAAGAACCGTCCGGCTGCTAATGACGTATATAAGTACTTACATGCGTGTCCCCGCTAGCGAGAACCTCATAAATCTTTCGGCGACCGCGCGTACGCGAGCCGTTCCGTTCGGTTCCGTGGCCGATTCATTGATTCCGGTAAGGAGCGGGCAAGTTGCTGAATAGGGGAACGGTTGATTGGTTTTACAAAGGAAACGGCCCCGGTCGTGATCATCCGGGGAAGATTTATCGAAACCGCTCGAATTACTACGACATCCTT
This sequence comes from Ceratina calcarata, assembly GCF_001652005.2. Lineage (NCBI taxonomy): Eukaryota > Metazoa > Arthropoda > Insecta > Hymenoptera > Apidae > Ceratina > Ceratina calcarata. The sequence continues at coordinate 434,940 of NW_017135119.1, read as the reverse complement.
TTTATACGCGGGACACTATCGCCTCGCGTCGCGACCTATCGTCGGCTACTGTAAATGGATTTAATTTCAGCTAATCGTTGTAACGTGACCAACCGTTCCTGCCGATCCCGCGAACGCTAAATGCCGCTACCAGGAATTCTCGTTACATAAATTGCGTTTTCTTACCTTATCCGCGTTGGCACAAGTACCTGCTGCTACTAGCTACGTGAAACATCGACGGTCTGTTAAATAAATGTCAACATAAATAACTGATTAATCTCGTATAAAATGCAACAGCAGTTCAACTCGAAATAGAATAGTTTTAGTCTCGCAAGGTAAATGTCGCAATTTCTATTCACTGATCACGTTTCCTTATAATTTTAGGATAGTACATAAAATTACAGAAAAAAATATCAGTGAGCAGAAATTGTGAAGTGAACAGAAATTAGGACATTCACCTTTCTAAATTCACTTTTTTTCGTAATCCTGTAGCCAGTGGTTTTTAAACTGGAACTTCCAGTATATCAGCCCCTTTAGATCGCAGTCGAATTTCTCAGTGGCGAACGTTGCACGAATAGAGGAGAAAGTGTGGACTTCTTGGCCACATCTTGCTAGGATTTTAATGCGACCGGTGTCTCGTTGTACTGTTCCGTTTGCAAGTGTAGATACAAGCGCTGGCCAGCTATTCTTGCTTCCCGCCAAGCCCATTGTATCAACACAACTGTGTTATGTTACTTACATACCGTGTGGTCTGGAGAGTGAACGCGGCGAGGAAAGAGCGAGAGTCGGAGCGTAGGAAGGCCGAGACAGTTTTATAGAGACGAATTCTCGTCGTAAAAACGTCATGGCCACCTCCGCAACTCCTGCCTGTCTTCGCGAAAGCATTACGAGTGCCGGAGGATTCACAAGTTACCCCTGATACGCTAGCCTCTGCCCTTGCCGCCGTTTTATCGCGGACGATTCTCTTTCCCGTGAGGAAGCACGAGCTAATTCGAAAAATGTTCGAGGTACACATCTTTCTGATACGCCTTATGGATTCTTAAAAACGGTTTCGTGATTGTCCATCCCAGGAACAAAAAATTCAACGTTACGAATTCTGATCTCTCAATTTGAAAAAAAATGTGACACGCTTGGTTTTTAAAGCTCCGGGCCTGCGAGAATAATTTTTCAAACCAATTATGCGACACGTAATCGACGAAGATGAATCATTCCGTAAGATGAGTACTCGATTAAATGGAAGTGGACAATGGGTGGCGAGACGATCGGTGTTATCGGTTTGAAATGCAGGACGATGTCTTGGATAGCTTGCTGGGCGGCATACTGATCGGTTGTTAAATTAAAATAACTAGGGGCGAACGCGATAAATTATCAAACCGAGATTCCGATGCATAATGACCGGGCCGGTATCATTTTTCATCCGAACCGTTGATTGGGTATGCACGCGGCGCGGGCTAGCATTTATCACGCGCGCATTAAACATAATTTAACACGAGATTTCGTGTCGTCGTGATGCACGGGCTTCGGGTAATGATTGCTACCACGAAGAGAAAAAAAATCGTGGGTGAAAAACGGCGGCATTCGTCTGTTGCATAATTTAAAGGAATAAAACTGAACTGCGTTACTGCAAATTGCGTGTAATTTACGTTCAAGCTGCTGGCTGTTACGAAACTGCCATTGGTACTACTAGTAAGTACGTATGTAAAAATATATAAGAAATAATGTGTAAATAATCCGATCATGTAGGACGCAGTCTATGTATTAAAGGGCTTCGATACAGATATTTTCCACGGACAACCCTGTGACCCAGTGCAAGTTGAAATCGCTCGGGTACAAAATACAGGAACATCGGTGAGACACGGCAGGAGATGCGGACGGGGGATAAAACAAGCCAGGCGATAGTAGGAGGTAGGATGATGCGCGACAAAAATCGTGGAGGAGCATCACTGTTAAATGTTAACAACTGGAGAATTCCAAAGGAGACGCGGCCCTTTGATACGCTGGTGGCGCGGCGAAACGAGAAGAGGGCTGAGAAGAGAGGCAGAGCGGAGAGGAGCCAGGTTTAAGACACATGCCTGGTTGCTAAGTAGCGGCTTCTGCCGGCGCGTCGACGCGTCCTCGGCCTCTCCGGAGCGGAGCGTCTCGCTCGTCTCTTCGCATTGCCGAAGACAACGAAGAAGACGACGACGACGACGACGACTGATGTCGGTCCGCTTTGCCGCGGGCCACGGCTCTTCGTCTACGTCTCGCGACGATTGATGGCCCTCGTGCTACGTGCCTCGGTCTTTCTCTCTTCTTCCGACTCCGGAGCTCGGACCTTCTTGCCCCGTCTCGTTCCCCTCTTCTTCTTCTTCTTCTTCTTCGTCTCCTTCTTTTCGACGCTTCCAGCCGGAACCACAGTCATTCGAACATCTTGCATTTATGGAATATCTTGAAATCTCCGTTTCACCCGGGCTCGACTGGTCAGCAATCAACCGATTGTTCCCGCTGCTACCTCCTCGCGGTCCGACGTGCCGCGAGTCTTTATCTTCGGGAACATCTAACTTTTCGATCGAATACCGCCGGTTTATAGCTCTCGTACACAACTCACTGATGATTGCGATGAATAGACGCGAATGCTTGCACGGACGTCCACGAAATATCACCCCTTTCGGGCGATCAAAATTACCCTTTGAACTCAGAATGCACAGTATAAAAATCTATGTAGATAAACACTTTGTAGATAACAAATTTCATAATCTACGGTTCTTTTTCTCACACGTATTATTAAGAAATCGATTTCACAGAGCCAGAGTAAACTAATCACAAATCATGATGAGTTATAGGTGACAGCCGATGAAAATTACAGGAAGTTAAACAAACAAAATAAATGAAGACGTCTCTCTAACGGCTATAAATACATTTGAGGATAATTTCGATGCTGTCACGGAAGCGACGAGCGAGACAGTGCGCGTGTCCATACGAACAAGTTTTTGGCCGTCTTGCTCAGTTTTCTTAAGTTATGTTAGCCAGCTGCGAAGATAACAGACACGCGTTACGTGAATCGAACCGCTTTCTTAAATGTGTAACTCAACCGTAACCTGTACGACGTGATTTACGAGACCCAGATGTTTCAATGCCCGATAGATGTACATGCGTGGATAGACAGTTGAAAACTGACAGTCGTATTGCACAGAATCATTAATTATACCATTTGCCAGCTCGCGGACACTGTACGAGTCCGACCGGAGCGAATGAAAGTTCGTGTAAAATTCAGCGTCCATTTTTTTGACAAAATCGTTTCACTGGAAAATATTTGTTCTGGACGCGAAGGGATGAAATATTTATTCGAACGTCATCCCTCCATTTACATATTTCTGTCGTGCAATTTACATTAGAATTTAAACATTAATTCATACAATTAATTATATATCGGTGTTCTTAAATTTCTAACAATTATTATCAACGTGTACGTGATATTTCATCGCGTGAAACATCCCCGAGTAAGACGCAGCATCGAAGATAACATCAAGTTGTCTTGGGAACATCTTCGTCGACACCGACGACTGTCCCAACGAAGAAAATTCTTGCGAATCGTTTAACTATTTCCGGTCATCTCTAACGTGCAGCGCACACACGTACCTACACAGAACTGGGGGTCCCACACCACCACCCTGACTTCTTCACCCCAGCACGACGACGCCCATTCTCATGGCACGTAATGGAGAGCGCCACGGTCTCCACGTTGAATCTGACAAGCTTTTTCTGGTACAATAAAAGTCAGAAAGAGGCAATCTATTACCTTCTCCCCACCCTCCTGGCCCGTCGTCGTACGGTCTATCCCGAAGGAAGAGGGCTGACTGAGCCGAAGCTCCGAGCTGTCGGCGCCCTTTGATCCCGGTGCGCCTTCCGGCCGAGGAGCTACTGGAATTTTCTATTTACTATTTAAGCCCGTCGCTCTCGCCGACGCTTGTTTCGTTAATTTATACGTGTAATAAACGGTCTCCCATTAGGGCGGTACCTCTTTCTTTCTCTGACATCATACTGTGTCGCACAATTGTCGAATCGAATGCTGTTCCCTCGTTTCAAACCTTGTACAATCTCATACGTTATCGTGCAACCTTGTACCGCAGGTTCACGTCTCGAGATACTGGACGTTGATACTCGTAATTGTCAAATAAAACGTGTCAATAAAATTCAGATAAGTGAGAGGTCATAGATAATTTTATCGAAAGAATTTACGGTTAAAGTGGGAGAAATAGTCGTGTGTGTGTGTAGAGCCAGTTTTTCCCCGAACCTTTCAAACGCAGCAACAATGTCAGGTTAAGAAACCTTCTACATAGTCTTTGGCTGCTATCGGAAAGGAGAAACACGCAGGGTACGCGATTACGTGATGGAGCCACCTAATGGTTTCATTATACGTCACTGTATACGTGGAGTGCCTCTGCCTGTGCGCAATAGCTGTGTAGACAGCTAAGTTCATATCGCAGTGTCATGCCGGTGCAACCCTCACTAGGGCATTGCACTTTGCAACTAATTATATAATGCTATTTATACTGTGCAAGATACTTATCATTTGCGAGGTAATTAATTATACAAGAGCAGCGCGTTCGCTGAAACGTTGAATGGTTTCTGAGAAATTTCTGTTTTTAAATTAATAAAGAAATACATTTTTAGAAAATAGTTGTTATTAAATATAAATCTGGCACGCGCGATTAAATTATGTATTAATTTCTTGATCAGCTGCCATGATATAAAAATCCTTTGTATCGTCAGAAAGCGAGATATGCTGAAAACGTTTTTCATCGAGGCATTGGCAAAGGTTGTACATACCGTGGACCAATGCATCAGTGGTAAAAAGATTCTGGGAGAACGGAATCGGAGGAATCCAACGTTATAGGGACATTCCTTTGACAAATAAAACGTTCGTAATTCGATTCAGGCCGAGAGCGGTCGGCATCGACTCTTGGCTATCTGATTGCGTCCGTTTTGGCAGCGTATAGAGAGAGAGAGAGAGAGAGAGAAGCTTATGCGCGAAACGAGTGGCAAAATAAAAGGAAGAAAATGAAACGCTTATTTCGCATTCATAAGTTTTATTAGGATGCTTCTAACAATAAATGTATAATGGATATTTCTTCGACACTGTTAATTGGTATTTTGTTCACGAGTTGGTCATCCATCGTGTCGATGCAAATGATGTTTGTTACAAATTATCAGTCACATTATAAATCCGATACGTGGAATAAACATAAATGCGAGCAGGGAGGTTAAAGGCAAAAACGAGCTGCGTCGAGGTTTTACCCGAGTGACCATAATTTCACGTCGCGAGTCTGTCAGAACGTAAGGGGGATGACAAAACTCGTTGAATAAATTCCCGTGTTCACCCGGCATGTACCCACTTTTGACCGGCGCTGTAGCTGCGTGTGCAGATGCTCGGGGCGAGGGGGAGGCGATTATTCGGCATGAGGGAAGGAGCGAGCTACCGAAACGAAAAGAATCCCAATCCGTTTGGTAAAACTAAGGCCGTAGATCTCGCGGCGCCGTTGATGTGACACGCTGGACTCCCGCGTTCCTCCAAACCCTTTCGTTCTTTTTCTTCTGGCCGTTGCTGCCGGCTTCGATACCCGTCCGTCACGAGCCGTCATTAAGCCTCGACCAGATTCCTATCTGAGCAGACAGCTGAGACTCCGATCTGGACTTTGAGACCGTGGTGAAACAGAGAGAAATGAAAGAAGACGAACGGACGCCGCGACGGGAGGGAGGGAGAAACGAGCGTCGGCTCCCGCTGACCGCGAGAGCATTAAAGCTCGCCGACGGAAGAGAGGCAGGGTCAAGGCTTCGACAACCCCTCAACGGTCCGTTAGGAACCTATCGATCAGTGTCTGTTTTCTCTTCTCCTCTGTGCCGACTAACTACTCCCGCGGTTAGATTTGCGGAAAGCCACGAGGGGGAATCGGTGAATTTCAATCACCGGACGGACGTCGAACGTGATTAGTGTCTCCCCCTTTTTGATCTTCGCCTCTTTCTTTCATCGCCCCTCGCCCCGTCGTCCACCGGCCGGGAATCGATTTCGTTTCGCCGTTACTCTTGTAATTGGGAAACAATGCCAACGAGAAAACAGCAGAGATAGGCGCATGTAACGATATTCTCGATTGACTCGGTTTACCAATTCGACGTTCTCTTTGAAACGTTCTCGTCTCCAACAGACTTATTGGCTCACTAAAATTCTACCTCAACCCGTTCCTCGTCTTTCGTACCGTGAAAATTCCTATTATCAACATAACGTTGAGAGAAACCAGAGAAATATTTTCTTTCTATTGCATATTAACCAGTTAAGTGTGTTTGACGACTATATCCGTCATGGAAGAATGGCAGAATTTTGTGTTATGACGGCTATATCCGTCATGCGTAAAATTTTGTTACAATTTGATATTTAAATTGTAATTCTGGCGAAAACTAAATTATATTCGTAAATTTTAATATGTTTAGAATGTTACGGGGTCAGGACGAAATGAAATAAACAAATGAAAATTATAGATAATTTGAGTTGGATTTCTAACTTCCTGAGAGCTAACTATATCCGTCATCGCTTGATTATCGCGACACACACTGGGGCGCACTTTGCAAAATGATCGACACAATTAACTGGTTAATTCAAAATTTCCTAAATACGCACCGGTCGTTGATACTCTGTTCAGGAAATATGAGCTTCCTCGACGCGGACAAATTTCTACATTAATTGCGACATGGGATCGATTAATTTTTCGTCTTGTTGAACATTAATTTACACAATGCGCCAGTGTAAGCGAAAAGATGTAGGACGTCAACGGATGAACGTTGGCGGACAAAGGCGTTGCCATAATGGAGAGTATACGGCGTGGTTCGGCTTGGCGTGGCGTAGAACATGAAAGTTTCGGGGCCGCGATCAGGTAGTTCGAGACAGGCTGCTAATGACGAGGCGTTAATTCAGCCACGCGAGAAGGAAACGTCCGTGGCGTGGCACGGTCATCTCGTCGCTCGCTGTCAAGCATTATGGTGGCTTATGCATCAGAGTGATGAACGATGTCCCGCGGCCGTGCCACGGGTAAACGGAAAGGAACAGGGAAGGGGACCATCTGCACGCGATACGTGGATCAACTCGATCCTTCAACGCCGTCCGACTAAAAAGCTCTCGTTTATTACCGGCTACGCCGGGAACCGACGGAACTGTGCATACAGGGTGTCTCGAAATCTTCCGGTCAACCCTTATAAACGGCAGCGAACGATTTCTTAGAAAGAAACTGTGTATAAAATAGGATAACTGTGTTTTTCAATGAAAACGTGAATATTCATTTTGTAATCATGCAATATATCAAATAGTAACGTAATTAATTATGTCAGAAGTTCTATATTAGTATTTACAAAATTTACTCAATTTTAATATTTGTAAGTGACATGGAATATCAATTAAAGGGGAAGTGCAGTATTAAAATGGTTTTTAGGTACATTCCTTGTATGTTACCCTGTACGTACACGTACGCCGGATTCACGTTCTTACTTTTTCCTTCACGTTTATTTAAAATTCTCGAAAGTATAGCTCGTGTATAATCTATGGGGTCTTTGGCGAGTAGCAGGGCGCAGCCGACGTTAATAGCGGACATTTTCGAAATTGCATCCGGTTTCTATATCGTTTATAGATATGCCACACCGTACGATTCTAATAATACGCTATAGTTAATGGCGCGAACGCTAAATAACCCGTTATCTGCATAATTTTGTATACATTATGTCCTATCGCTATCTATTATCGAGGAAAGAGCACTTATAGAGGCCTGGTCGATGTAAAAGAAGAAAAAAATGTAGACGAGACGGAGCTTTGACTACCTCGAATATTTTGCATAGCTTATCGTAATCTTAAACCGCAATTCTTTTCAAATAATATCAACGTTTCACGGTTATCATTCCGGTCTGCTCTGCAGATTGCGTGAAAATTGTAAGTTTAGAATTTTTTATACAAACATTATTATGAAAGAACGTAGCATGTAATCTAGAAAAATAATGAACGTAACAAAGCAATATATTCCTTCACGTTATAAAATTATGAGTCACATTATCATTTCATTATTAGTGACAACGTTGCGTAAACGAAACGATCCATTCATCAACGATTGAGCGAGTGAGAAGTAGCCACGTGCGAAATGTATGTATTACTGCTCCTGGAACTGTCTGTTATCGAAAAACTCTGAAAAATGATATTCGATTAAAGCTCGACGCGCGAATTTCATCGTCGATGACGTCCGGGATTTTCATTTAATCCGTGTTCTAGTGTACATCGTTCCATATCACCCGCGTCTCGTTCTAGAAAAATAACGCATAAAAACCGGATGTTATCATTGAGATAATAAAAACGTAATAAATGACACGTTTTCCAGCTTATCGATAATGGTGTATGTCCCCCGCGGATCATAAGATTTAAACGAGAATCCAGCCAGCTAACAAACACATGGAGAACTCAAATATAGAATGGAGATAATTCTATTAGCAATACTTATCTTTGTGAGTTTGCTCATATTAAATTCCATGAAGAATTCCTACGTTTTGCTCTTAGAAATTTTCCTCCACATTAATAGACCTCGTAATTTTATTATTTAAGATTATATTTATAAATATACAATCAGAATTTACATTAATAGTAATCTTCGTGCATTATTACTTTTATGAAAACTTCAAGCATAATATTTAATATTTAAATTTTAAACTATGAACACTTTAAAGTATTTTTAAACTCTTGATGTACATAGATAAATAACAATAAATGCAGATATTTATTAACCATTTCAACATAAATGAATCTGTTGCTTTTCGTGGAGTCTTCTGTTCTTTATTTAACATAACGACGGGTAGAATTCCACGGTTTTAACGAAGCAGTGTTTTATTTCGTTAATTAAATTGATTAAAATGCAGATTTATATTAGTGACACAGCTATTTTTGCGCATACCCAACGGTGGCTGGGAATTAAGTAAGATGCGGCGATAATGGCAATTGGCACGGGATTGCATGTGTACGCGTACATTATTGTGTACATATATACATCTATATACACGAAAGCGGAATTGCGAAACGGCGAAAGGACGGGCAGTAAATCAAGATACGAAGCTCATCGGGTAGCCGCGTGTTGCGACAGTTATACGAGCCATCCATCATCATTTAGAGGTGGCATCTATCAGCGTCACCACTCGTGAGAGCGATAATGACGATTCCATGGCTTAGCGGCTCGCTTTGACCCAAGACAGCCTCTACAATCGTTAATTTACGGACATCTTTCCTTCCACTATTTCTCTCTCCTACTTAAATTACGTTTGTATTCCATGTACGTGTACGCACGTTCTTTTAACATAGCGTGTATGTATTATTCGTCGCGTCGCCTTGCACGCCGATGAGATCGCCGGAATCGTTCGTATGGAAGTTCACTTTCCATTAATTTTTCAACGTCTTCCATTTACGTATAAAATTATTCTGGAAGCGTTTATCGTTTCCTATTTCGTTGCCATTAAGCTGCTCATCGACGTTCCCGTTGAAACCACCTCGCGTGTACTAACCATCTACGTGAACCGTTAACAATGTTTCAGTATCATTGAACAGTTTACTTCTTGGGATTACAAAAATAATTCAACTGTACAAGTGAATTTATATTAATATAAATATATT
>NW_017135119.1:422163-423913 GCF_001652005.2 Ceratina calcarata | reverse complement strand
AAATTATTTCTTATTTCCCATAAGACTTATACATATACGTCAAGAAATAAATAATGCACTTTGCATTTTTATCTACTATTCGATTCTGCCTCGCATTTGATAAAAATACAAAGAAATCTTGATAGAGGGTCGGAAGTTCGATCTACAAACTCGAATACACGAGTCTATTTCTTTTTCTTCTTCTTTCACTTTTTGCTTCTACCCTGGATAAAGACCTCCCACATGTTTCCGTGACTTCCTGACCAGGTATCCGGCCCGCGCCGCGGGACACCCCACAAAGATCGCGCGAAGCTGCGAACTCACGGCCAGATATTCATTTTCGTCGACGTTTCCACGGAACCGAAAGCGACTGCGACAAGCTCTTTTCGACGGCTGGTGGTTGATGGCCGTGCGAAATAAGCAAATGGCAAATACGTAAGTGCGACCTTCCGGCGAGGCCTGTTTCCATCTCCAAGGATCGACCGGACGCATGTTTTTCTGAAACTTCTTAGAAAATTCATTAAATGGCAAAATAAAAGAATTCCACAGTTCACGCCAAACTGTGATTTCTTTTATCTTTCGTTAACGTTACTCTATTCTTAATACTCTATTCTTATTATGCAACAAGGAAAATAAGACAGACACGACTTTCATTATTCCATGTAAAGGCTTTCACGTATATGATTCAGTAGAAAAAGAACATCTTAACTTACAATAGAAAATCTGTCTATTATGATGTCTAATTAACTGTCCATCAGCTGACTTGACAATATAATTGATGATAAACGGATTAAGCTTGAAATTCGTACCGTGAAAAGAAGGCAACAACGGAGACTAGACAAAATGAGGTCGTATATGGAACAATCTAATAAAACCGGACACGTTTCATATGTTGCATAAGAAAAAGGCTACAGCAGCTTGGAGGCTTTTAACTGAACGACCAAAACGAATTTATAATCTCTGGTCATTCATCACAGATATATTGTATATACGTATGTGTTCGAGCTGGATTCTTTAACGTATCTCTTCGGTACGAGCTGTTCATTTAGAGCGCGCATAACTCTCAGGATGTTTGTCGTTGCTCTATGATTAGCCCTCCGCTTTTGAATACGCGTGTGAGCTGACGCGTACGAGGGAGAAGGAGGGTAGAAAAAGGAGAGACAGAGAGCGGGACGGAGAACGAAGGTCGGTAGTTGCACGTCATCCAAGAAAGATGCATCGTAGTGCTTACGGCGATGTTGAGAAGACCGAGGAGAGTGAAGGCAATGCCACACTCTGCCACCCTGGCGACACGGCTGGGTGCAGAGCTGAAAGCGAGAATTCTCCCGCAGCGTCGGGGACGCGGCACTCGCTCCACATAAATCATCCCGCTTCTGCTCGGAACAGGGAGGCGAAAATAGATGGTGCCCTCTTCCTCCGCCGCCGCGCCGACACCTTCCCGCTTCCTCACTGTCTCACCCTATCTCTCTCGACTTCCACTCATTTATCTGTCCACTAATTTAACTTTATGCTCGTCTATTCAATTATTTATTTTATCGGCCCGCAAAAAGTGCCGCGCCGTCCGCTGGTCACTTCCTATCCTAAAGTAGAATAATTTATTTCTCCTATTGCGTGTGTATGGTTTTCATTGACATTTTTATTTCAGTTTAGTGAACAGTTATTTTAATTTCTAATTGATTGATGGGTACAGCTTATATTGGAATAGTACAACGATTTCTGGTGTCTCGTATATTTATAAAATCAATCATACTGAATCAATAAATAAATAAAT
>NW_017135119.1:414790-420228 GCF_001652005.2 Ceratina calcarata | reverse complement strand
TAAACACATTTTACAATCTCTACAGTAAATAAATACTTGTACAAATATCTTTTACATCTGTATTTGCAGAATAATACGTATGCGTATAAAATAAGAGAAACTCTAACAATAAGAGGATAATAAATGAAATCATTTGGCTGGAATAAATCCGTGAAGCATTATATTTACAAATATTATCCCGGGCATAGAACATTTTCGTTCCAGAAGATTTCTCTAAAGATCGGTGCTTTAAAAATGGTCTAACTTTGGAAATCTGTTGAATGTACGTCGGTCTGTCGTTCGCGGAAGGACGGGGCATGAAAAACGAGACCGGTGACAAGAGATCGAGGAGAATCAATTGGTACCTGCTGTTTTTCTCGAACCGTAACACACGATCGTGCGGAGCATCGTTGCCTTGGCGTCGCGTCGCGCTTGTTTCGCAGTCATTATTCTCTTTGTTACGCGGGAACCGTAAAGCCGATCCGGGATCTCGTTCTCTTTCCAGCCGGCCTGGTCGGGTCTCTATCCAACCAGCCAGCCAGCTAGTAAGCATCACGCTGGGCGAAGCGTGGTGCGCCATAAATCTTCGCCCCGGTTTTACGTGTTTGACCCCCGAGCGACTATACCATTATTAGAAGCAGCTTTCAACCTTATCCCACTAAGAATTTCACGAAACCGCACCATAACTAAGCCCCTATATTTCGCTTCGCTTCCTCCGTTTCCTCTGACGTTTATTGACCGGCTACGAGTTTTTCCCCGGTGCCCACCCCTCCCGTGTTGTGTTTCTCATTCGAAAACGCGTTCCAGGATTTATCACCCCCCGTGTCAGCAGCTTTGATGTCCCCTCAGTGTACGGAGTACCTCGTCGTGTCTCGGTTATCAAATTTCTTCGTCGTCCCTTTTGTCGGTGTTTGAAATTGTAACCGTGTTGGGAATTAACCAACGAATTACCGGGGATACTTTTTCTATACAGAGAACCCACAGTTCCACGCCTTCGATCCGTCCAGCTGCTCATTCGATCTAATTAAATTGTTTTCGTACTTGTTGCGTTATCGTGCGACAACTTTAAAACTTGTTAATTGTTCTTCTGAAAACAAGCCTCCAAAGGTTTATTCTAATTGATTCGAGATTGTATTACAGTACGACTATTTATGGCTGTTTATATAACTGTGTTCGTGGTAGTGTAAATCAGACCTTTTGCACTCGGCTAATATACTGAAACACTTTGATTGGTTACAAAACGGAGAGTAGGGAAAGATTGCGTCGAAGCCGAATCCCGGTGGCGTGACGGGCTGCCTACTCGCGGTCGGGTTCGCATTGATCAAAGCGGCAATTACTGTCATCGTAATATTACTCGGGACGTTACCCGCGGCGAGACGAGGCGAGGCGAGGCGAGGGTGAACGCAGGCACACACACAGTGAGAGAGAGAGAGAGAGAGAGACAGATGCAGGGGTTAAATCGACCCTCCTCCGTCTCCCTGCATTCGCTACCAGACGTTTAAACGCTCGTACATGTATACCGCGAGTAATGATTCCCCGGAATCGCGTTTGATGCTACCCAACGGCCCGTTATTAGTTTTCCGTGGAAGCGCCGACGATTTTTCACCCGCCGCTCATTTTTCTTCCTCCTCTTTTTTTTTTTTTTTTATCTCCGTTATGATTTGTCGGCTTCGAATTTTACACCGAACAACGTCGCGCCGTGGGTGGAGGTGCAGCTACGCCGATAGTCACCCTTCGTGATCCTTTTCCCGCGAGTCCAGCGTTTCCCAAACCGTGCTGCAAACTTCCTAAACAGCATTCCAATCGAAACAGTTCTCCTTTACATATCGTGCAAACTGAATTTGAACCACGAAACTAAAAACACGATTTCGATCGTTCTTTCCGATTTTTATACATCTTCATTACTATCGATTAACGTTCGAAACGTTTCGTTTAATGATCGATTATACAATGGGTTGAACGGAATCAATTTGAGAAACACTGTCGCCTACGTGTTCTTCCGAAATAATTCGTTTCACGGTTGAATTACGACCGAAATACTCGTGCGACTGCGAAATGGCGATTCTTGCGAATTCGTGACACGGAAGACCGATGACGTCCGCCGGTTTAATTGCATTCTGATCGCTGCACGATGAAATGTTACCTTAAATATTTAATGTTCTATTTGTGAAAACTTTATTTGACGAATGTGACGTTAGTACGACGCAGTGCATAAAATATTCTACAGATTTTCTCAGCTCGATATTAAAATAGTATATGAATAGACGATATTTAGGAAAGAATTATGTACCTCTTCGAGTTTCAGCTCGGTTTTCAACGTTCGAGGCTGGAACGTGTAAATACCTTCGCGGCAGTAAACGACGGACAAATATAAAATAGAAATAGTTAGATAGCGTTGGCGGTCGGGCGATTCGATTAAAAATTACGATGGTGAAAATCGGCGGCGCTATTAGGAAAACGATGATGCGAGACCGCGGTGAAATAGATGCCAGCGAGGTTGTCGCGAGAACGAGAGCCAATCTCGTTTTCTCCGTTCCGCGTTCTCTGCTCGCCTCTTATCATCTTCCGTCTCCTCCGTCTTCGCCACATCTACGGTCCTCCTCCTCTCTCACACCCTTCATCACCAAGTTTTATTTGCGGCGGAATAAATAAAAATTTACGAGCAATTTACGGAGGGTCCTCAGCCAGGTCAGGGGGATCCATCAATTTACTCCGAAGTGCTCGTTTGGCGCGCGGGCTACAAAATCGTCGACGAAGTTCTCTTTATGAAGCTAGAATAGATTAATGCTCTCGTTTGTTCGGTAATGGCCCCGATAAATTATCTTAATAGCTCGAGGCGGCTATAAATATATTCCTCTCTCTCCCGGTTCCCGTGCTCTTACGCTTGTTTTCCTGGGGTATATCGCTGTCTCTCCGCGCGCCACGTCGAACTGCCATGTTTTCCGTGTCACTAATTCTAAGAACCAGCCGGGGAATATTGTGCTCCACCGAAACCGAAGCCGAACGGTAGTAGCGGGAACGGCCCGGACAAAAGAGTCCGTTCGGTGTAAACGATGTCATTCTGGCATCGGCGTGAATCCGTTATGGTCAACGCTCGTCGTTATTACACCCGCGCGTCCTCTCGCTACTAATCATTTCTTTTCCTCTCGCCGGGCCACCGTCCAACATCATTATTACCGCCGACTGTTTATGCGAATCCCGACCTTCCGATTTTCGTGGTACCAATAAATCATTTCGTGGTTCCTTTAACACAATAAATTTTATATGTGGTATCAGTTCTGATTTTCCAATCAGCTTGCATGGTTCGAGGAGACCAAAGACGATAACAGTAGCAGCGGTGCCATGGTTAATGTACACGTTTCGGTGAGGGACAGTGCTCCGCATAGGTATCTGGCAGAAATTAGGTTGATAATGCATCAACAGTCGGTCCCGGGAGCACTTAACGCCGTAAAGTTGTTTGATGGCACCGCTATCACCCCTAACAGTTCCTAACAGTCCGACGCACAGCCTCGCGCTGCGGCCCGGTGTCTGACACTGCAACCGTGAGTTATTCACTTAATGCGGCCATTACGCGCTCCTCGATGGCGCTTCATCCTGATTTACTTGACAAGCATTTATTGCTTCTATCTCGGCCGACCGATATTAAACCATCCCCGTGCCCGCGTTCCCTACACGTAATACGTAACGTTACGTTACACGCTGCTCGCACACCTACGCGGCGAAGCCCCCAGTCTATTGACCGAAGAAAGATCATCTCTTTGCATTTCGATGCCTCATCTTGTATCTCTCGTCTCATCATTTATCAGTACAACGTTTCACGACTCATGTCACTATTAACCTTCAACCCTTGCGGTGGACTATTCATGTATCTGAAAGACTGCCTGTTTAATGACGTGTTACGCGGCACGAAGAAGAATTTTGTAATAAAGTTGAACTTGGAGGAAGTTCCTTCCGGAATCTCGAAAATTACTTCTGTCCTTTAAAACCGGTGTAGATAAACCGAACAGATAGCCAGCTTTACGAGATTTACAGACGCACGCAATACTTATCGCGGATGCTTTTAGTCTAATCTGTAGACCGCGAAAAGTTTCCTCAGCCACTGTGAGCCCGCCGTTATCTTAACAAAACTATGTAAATTCATAAAGAACAGAGGGGAGGAAGGAGATTTGTGTACGCGACGCTGAAAGCTGGTTGCCAGCTCGGGAAGACTCGCACGTACAGGCGGCCGTGGACGGACGGTGCGGATGGCGTCGGTCGGTGGCATCCTTCGCAGCGCGTAACGTAACATCTCTCGTCGTCGTAGCGCCTCGGTTGAAACCTCGTAAACCCGGGAACGACCAATTAAACGAAACGAGCAACAGCGCGCTGATGCACTCTCTGGCTGGTTGCCTCTGCCTGCCGGCATTACCTACAGGTTATACGACTCGCGGAATTACCCTCAAATTACACAGTTGGTACCGATGTGTGCACTTCCAACCCCGCCCCACCCCTCTCGTCGCCCGGGCCTGTATACTTACTGCGAGGCGGCCGGATAACAACCGGTCTGCTAGCGCGGCTTCACAACCGAGGAACGCTCTTTTCCTCCCGCTATCAAACTCTCTCTTCCAGCTCGGAACCCGAATACTCGCCGACGACGAAGATCCTGGCTTGTTGTTCCCTCCGCGGCCGACAGCCGTACTCGCTTTCGCTGCGTGGTTACTCGATCATCGGTTAGGCCGGTTAGGGCAACGCGAAGAAAGTGACGGTTATGGTGAGTATTCACGCGCATTCGATTTGACTTAACCCGGCGAACCGTTCCTGGAACCTATAAACCTCGCCGTATCGAGCAGTCCTTCTTCCTAGCAACCGTGAAACTGCGGTTTCGTTCGCCTTTTGGTATGTGCAGTGTATCTATAGCAATTGTCATTGTATTCTTAAAAAACAAAAAGGAGTAATAATTGAATTTCATAAATAATTTCATAATATGCAATATAAATGAAATACAGATCTTCGTTATAAAAATTCTAAATCTAGCATGACAGTTTTTATTTCATGAAGCTCATTAAATGAATTCATTTTTTAATTCGGTGACTATATTATTAAGTTATACTGTGATATAAATCAGGTGTGAAATATCAACTATAATTGCTGGATTTAAAAAATTGTTTGAGAATAGTATGACTCTGTCAACAGATCAATGAACTATACAAAACGTCATGAACAAAATCCGGAAGCAACGACACAAACATTTACAGCGTCTACGTGTAGTAAAAATTTGACGTGTTATCAAGTATTATCAACTATCGAAAAAGCTTTGAATTTCATAGATGTACGTAAAAGAGAAAATATTTGAAAATACAGTGGAGAAGAAAACTGAATCCACTCGAGCTTCTTCTATTTAATATTTAAAAGATTCTATTACTGCTATTACTATGCAGTCTTCTTTGGCTATCATATTTTAAATTATTAAAGTATTCTCA
>NW_017135119.1:409616-413729 GCF_001652005.2 Ceratina calcarata | reverse complement strand
ACTTTTTTATTCTTATACATACGAAATAAAGATACATCGGAATTGATGTTAAAGAATTAAACTAGTTAGCAATTTGAAATAAGTAACCTTGCATATATTATTATTTTATAAGAGTAATAAAATGATAGTTATGCCTGGGAATGGAAAGTTTGCAGATTCCGAATTCCTAGGGTTATGATCGCTATTACCCGTTGCGGTTTGAAACGTAGAAACGGTGGAAGATCCGATGAACGATTACAAGATGTCCGATGCGGCTGCGGTTACGTAGCGGCGCGCGTACAAATAACGCGGCCGATGGAAAGGGGAGCAAAACCGGGAAACGGGGAATGTTGCAAAATACGGTTAGAATCGGATCCTTGGAGCGGCCGGTTAGCGCAGGGGAAACGACGGGGATTCGGAATTTCTCGCGGACCGGGCTACTGGCACCGATATAGCCGGAGTAACAATGGAAATGGACTCGGCGGGTATTGAGTGGCCCCCACAAGTGGTCGGACATTCCAACATTGAATCGCCGTGCCGCCGCCGCGACCCGGACCCGGCGTAGTTTCGAAATGTGAACACGCGTTGCTGAAACGAGGACCGCAAGTGCAGTTTCGCGCCCCGTTTCTCGTATGCATGCATACCGCATTGCTAACGGATCGGCCAATTTTCCGCACCGATATGTTAAGACCCCCTACAATGTAATGGTTCGAAATCCTCCGGATACGATATCTACCAAGGTCTTTCGACTCCTCTCCACCGGTACTCGAAACGTATTACGCGTTAGCCGATTTTCGCTCCTTCTGATATTCCGATCCCCGCGGTTAACGTTGCACCGCGAACGGATCCAAAATTCTGATCAAACTTATCCGGTATTCGCTATTTCCACCTGGAAATTATTACCATCGATTTCTTGCCCGACACCATTACCGCGAATGCAATAAAGAAATTATAAGACATTCCAGTTTTTTTTTGTGCGTGATATTTTTACGTTTATCAAAAGTTATTTTCGGGAGAGATTTGTACATTCTCCTGATACCTCCGAAGTTTAATCATTCCCGGTGCTGTATTTTAATGCAGCAAGCGGGGTTTTGTCTTCGACTTTCGGTATCAATTCGACGAGTGTTCGGCAGAATGTCGACCAATTAACGTTAGAAAAAGGTCGGAAGCGGAGTCGGAGACGGCGCATGAATTTCAAGCACACGGGGTGACGACGAATCCTTTTGGCGGCAAACGTTTAACAGACGGGACGGGGACAGACAGAGACGGAAGAAGAAGGAGAAGAAGAAGAAGAAGAAGAAGAAGAAGAAGGCGCACGCGGGGTGGAATGGAAGAGAAGAGGCGGTTTCGATAAACAGAGAACCGCATTGTTTGTCGCGGAAGGCATTCCCCGCTGTCGGCTGTCACCGGAAACATTCATTACGCCGCGTCGCCTGCTACGAATCGCTAATGTATTCGACGAGAAACGACGTCGATGTTCTCGTTGTAGCAACGTTTCCGATTCCGAGGGAGACCAACCCGCGACACGGCGCGGCGCTTCGCCGAATCGGAAATTCATATGGACAAAAGAACCAGGCTTTCGGCACCCCTTCTGTTCAAAATACGTATCAAACTCATCTTCATGCTGACCAATTATCCTCCCTTTTACTCTGTACGTTTTTATGCATATTATAATTCATGGCTGATTTTATGCCACGTAATATTGTATTAAATGTCGACTGCAAAAGCATCGATGATATATTGGGTTGGGGAATAAGTTCGTAGCGTTTTTACCGAAGACTTTTATTTAAACAAAAAACAATAATTATATCAATAAGTTAATCAATTATAGAATCGTTTTATGATCGCAGTTCATTTTTTCCGCCAATTCACGACTGGTTTGGCGACCGTTCTCCTTCAAAAGTGATTTGAGACGTTCTTCATCGAATTCAGAAGGCCTTCCGCTGCGGGACGAGTCCTCGACGTTAAAGTCGCCATTTTTTAACTTTGCAAACCATTTCCGTGCTGTAGACTCGCCTATGACACCTTCTCCATACACGTCGCAAATGTCCCGGGCTGCTTCGGCAGCTTTTTGACCTCGATGAAAAGCAAAGAAGAGCAGGTGTCGAAAATGTTGATTTTTGCCTCCTGGGTATTCCATTTCTAAGCCTGAAAACTAATAAAAAATTAAATAACTCAAAAATACAATTAACATAGTTTTGTAGAGCAGAAAGAGTTCTATCGAATGAATACTTACCCGTTGCCAAACAGCAAACAAATCGTTGTAAAATTAAAGAAATTATAAAAACGCTATGAACTTATTCCCCAACCTAATATATAAATAAACTAGGCTGCTTCTTTTAATCTAAGCATTTCTATTATAAAACATTTTATATCAATTTCACACCATCTTGTATTCATAAATATAGCAACAGACATGAAACAACATTTGAAATCAATTTTCTGCTTGACTTTTAATCTGATATCTCATTAATGAAATGTGATAAAATGTCTGACACGACGCCAAACAGGTTTCCATGAGAATAACATTAATTTCTATCTCATAGTCACTAAGATAGGCTTAAACTGCTGTGACTATTTTCTGGAATTTTATCTCATTCCTGTGGCGTACTGTACGGTAATGACTAACCATAACAATGTCGGAGAAACGCACTCCATTAACGGAATCGGGAAACATTTCTGTTATCTTTGGTTACCTTTTAAAGGCATTCTTTATACCGTTTCTTAAGCGCTACCTAAACGACAGCGCGCCGTTCCCGAAAAATGCCTCTCGACTCGTTTAAGTACTTCACTGACAGGTTATCTAATAGTCGTAGTCGAATGAAAACGTCTCGTCCTGGATAATTTATACAGACAACTCTGAAACGAACAGATTCTTCGAACGATCTCACGTAAAGTATTAAGTTAAATATTCACTTGTGTCTGATGTTTCCCTCAAATACTCTTCACCCAAGAAGAAAGAGGCATTCCATAATTAATGCTGAAACAATATGTGTACAATTTACACATCAATACATGTGTATCTTGAAACATGCTAATAAGACGTTCAATCATACCTCGAAACTTTGATTGAAAGACGAGTGCACATAAATTCTTAACAAAAAGCTTTAGAAAACGTGTTCCATACATGTAATAGCATCGTTAAACGTACTTTTGTGTGTGAAACTGAATTTCTTGAAATATTTGCATTACTTATAGGAGGACAGTGGAGACAGTGTCGTTTTATTATTTTGTACTGTGCTCTTGAGTGCAGCAAGGCGAGAGTACGATGCACCAATAACGTTTCATGTGACATAATAAAGAGCGTAAGGGTTTTGAAATACGTAGTTGCCTTGTAAGCAGCGCATCGACATTACTGCGACATTATTATGACATCCAACGGAATTTAAAGGCCCATTTATGTATACGCAACCGAGGTTGTTCCATTTCTGTTCTGAACATTGTCCAAACGCTTTGATACGTGGACATTTGCGTCGAGTTACATCGAGGAATTATTAACTAGAATTTCGTGTATTCTTAAAGCATGCTGTGTACGCAGTGTATCAGATTTTAAAAGGCATCATTTATATCGTTTCCCTCTTGGCAGAATTGTTTATCATGCATGTAACAATAAATAATACCACGACCGTGAATAAAATTGCATAGTATTCTTTTACTATTCTGTTGAATAAAATGCGACACGAATGGAAGGTAGAGGAGGCGGACGGGTTCAAGAAGAATCGACACGATGCATCTAATCGCGATAAAGGAATGCCGTGAAAATCGCCGGGTCGTCATTTTGTTTGCTCCGGGCTATGTTATGTTCCGTTGTGGCCATCGTGGTAATCTTACGGTAAGCGGCCGTGTTAACAAGCGCTTGTATGCGTGCACATACGTATGTATATGTATACGTTGAGTCTGGTGATAAACTTCCAGCGTGCATTTCGTTGGGCAATAACCGTCGCTTAATTCATGTAATATCACCGTGGGCAGCACCATACGCATTATGCATGTAGGGGAAGCTCGGTCCCGATAGTCCTACCGGCTGCCACCGATTCATAACTGATATTACCGGAGCGTCGATTGTGTTACAGATCTTTCCTCGACCGAAGTGCTTATTCGTATATTTTAAATCTTTATTATATAAAATGCAAA
>NW_017135119.1:405237-409607 GCF_001652005.2 Ceratina calcarata | reverse complement strand
TCCTTTTCGGCTGGCGGATTTTCCCTCACTCTTGCTTTTCCGCTGCCGGATTTTTCTCCCACTCTCGGTTCGCCGCTCTCGGACCCAGCAGGGCCCCTTGAACGACACCCAGCAATATTTTTTCTTACACGCTATTCCCTATATACCTCGCAGTTTGCGCTACGGTACTGCTTCCCCATTTTTTAGGGGCTCGGCGCCAAAATTTCGCTCGCCGGCTCTGAGCCGGATTCCGGCGTCGGAAATCGCAATGGGAATAGGCCATATCTCGGGAAAAATGTGCCCGGGACAAGTTTTATCCGTCTCGTGGCACACATTATGTCACATCGACCAGTGGAGCGAGTTAACGAGCGACGCATTAGGTATCGTAAATCATGCTGGTCATTCCTCTTTAATTATCGCGTCAACAGTGAAATCTGGCTGCCGGTGCGCTGTACCACGGCAGGCAGCAGCAGCAGCAGCGGCGGCGGCGGCGGCACGGGTCGGTCGGATCGGATCGCGCACGCGGCTAACTTTGCGCTCGAAAAGCCGAAGAACGGATTTCAGCTGGTGAAGCCGTGCCAGCGCCAGGCCAGAAAGAGGAACGATCGCCGTGTTTCTCCATTACACGGGCCGCGCCTGGGGCCCCTGGCGGCGGCGTTTCCCGCCACCACGTATATGGGGCCTTCCTGCGAGATTCATGCCTGGCCCCGTGCTCGGATCATGTAGCGAGGGGCCTTTAGAGTGCCGTAGAGTAGAGAGTCGTTGATCAGAGGCGAGGTTATCTCTTGTCTCTGCGAGAGGCGGCCGAATGAAAGGCACCGACAACGTCCAGCAGCAGACCATACATCAACTCGCGGCTTGAGTAAATAAGCGGTGCCTCGGCGCTCCATCTCTTTTCCCCCTCCCGCTCGTATCCTTCCTATGCATGTATGTATCTTCTACTCCGGGCCCGCATCTATACGTGTTATACACCGATCCGACGGTTTTTATCTCTCGCCGCTATTTCTATAAACTGCCCGGTACGAAAACGGCGTTTTGCCAGTAAGCGAAAGTCGAGCAGGATTCCTTTGATATCACTGATCAATGATATCTGTAATTCAGTGATATTTCTCGATCAGTATTCTATGCTTGGAACACTTGATATTTTGTTTCCAATCATACGTCAAGTAATGAAAATTTTGACATACATCAACGATCTATGCTTGTTTATCTCCTTACTGGCTAGGCATCGTCATATATGTCATATCGTATTCATATAATCGGCACTCCAGTTCTCGTATCTTTTATCGGTTGTATTAGTTTCTAAAGTTACGACATGGCCGCGATAAAATTGCAACACTGTGCTACTGCTTCTAACAACATTGCAGAGAAACGCAGACCAAAGTTGAACACGTATAAAAATGCATACGATGTTATCATTGATAATTTCAAAACGCATTCCTTTTGCAATATCTTGAGCAAGTTTATGCGATTTATTAATGATCGAGTTTATAAGTGTTATTTCTTATCTCCTCACCTTTTTTTTTTTTAATATCCAACTGTGGAAAGCAACAGATAAGCCAACTGTACCTGACATGAGAGAAAGTATGGATATTCTTTCGCCGACGGTACAATTGTTGCCTGAATAACTTGTTACACCTAGTGTACTCAATTTTCACTTTCGCTTTGTAAGGAGTTCCTTGGACGGGAAGAAACGGAACGAGGCACGATAGCTGTCGATTCTAGCCGCGAAATCGAACAGGACATGGCAGGACAGGCTGCCAACCACGAACGTACCCCTGTCACAGGTATAAACGCATTCGTAAACGGATATGTGTATGTTTGAAAACATACATAGATATATTCCGGCGGTGCAGCATGCGATAAACGTCCCTAAAATAAAATAGCTATCCGGCCGGCAGATAAACCGGTAATATGTTTCAGGAGTAAATGGCCGGATCCTGATAAACACAAGTTATGCGCTTACGCGCAATGTCTTTTCGGTCGTCCAATAAATTAAACCCGCGTTCCCTTTCCCCCCCGGCGGTGCTCCTAACACCGGTCCCCCCCAACCTTTCGCTGCGAACGAAACTCCCGGAGACCGCGCGAAAGGGGATGCTACTACGATTATAATTTATTCTTGATTAGCATTAATCCTCGGCCTTCCGTCTCCCCTTCCGACGTAAACTCCTCGCGCGGCCTTTACTGGGCCATCGGCCCGGCCGTAATTTACACTTATGATTATTAACGCCGACAGATTTATCGGAGATTGGCATGAAAATCTGAAACGTAAAATAGGATGGTGCATAAATACAATTAAGACCCGGCGCAACACGTATGCGCCCGTGGAACCACGTATTATGTGCATCCTGAAATAGTGACACACCTGTGCTGTAAATCGTCGCCTATTTTATGCTTGTTTTACCGCGGAACGTTTTCAGGCGTTCCTCACGATTAGGCGAAACGCGGCTTTCTTATTGGATAATCGAATATAAATAAAGTTGATATCATGAAATCGAACGTAAAAGCGAGTTTAAGCCTCGGATAATTGTTATTTATGGCGTATTCATTTCGAAATATGTTGCAAAGCAGAAACAAATAGTTCGGATTTTTGATAAAGTCCAAAGTAAATCCAAATCGACAGACTTGAATCGCTTCTATACGTAACTTGGTTTATTGTCAATTATTATTTCTCGATCATCAAAGTATGTTTCCATGGAAGTTATCGCGGTACCACTGATTGGTGGAAAAAGGGAAATTACAATTGAAGAAGGTATCGATCGTTCATCGATGTTTTGCATTCGATCGGACGACACTATCAACCAACAAGTCAATATTAAACCGTGGCAAGAGAAAGCATTAATAACTGTGCACGTCAAAATGTCACCGGGATTGATTAATGAACTTACTGTCACGTTGACTGGTGATAGATGAAGAATACATGTACATAATACATATATGTACATTGTTTCAGAATATGTACGACAGTAAAACTATTTATATCTGGTATTTATCATACGTTTGTGGAAAATCCCAGTTTTCCTATTAAACACGTTTTTTGCATGAATGAAAAGTGCGAATAAAATTATACACGTGCGCAGTACGAAGGTAAACTTTATGCAATGAACTTGGTTAATAAGGAATTCGTCGAATAATACAATTCTTATTGATTTGATTTTTATTGAAATAAAGGAATTTCATCGATTCAAAGAAGTCAGCATTTGAAATAGTATTAATTAAACAAACAATGAGAGCTTGAACATCGGTACAGATTAAAGAAACGTCCGGGAGTCTGACATAAATCAGTGCGGACGGAAGATAATGCATACTTCTATCCTACAGAGGGACGACGGTTTATCACGTTTTGTCAGATTAAAGTTCGTCGACGATAATCGAAGTGCGAACATAATTTTCGCGCTTACGCGTATAGGTAGAATCCGGCGCGTTGCACGTGCACGGACGCGCGCGCGTATGTATCCCGGTTCCCGAGGCGAAACGACATTAGTCGCTCTTATCCATTCAAACAAAATGTCAAAGTGCCAGATGATAATGCGGGGAAGATAAATCAAGCATGCTGAAAAGATGACGGTGATAAATGTAAACCCGTCCGCCAGGCGGCCCCGGAGATAGTTACCGAGATACACGACGAGTCGTGACTGATGGCGATGTCGTGAGATGTGGTATCATAATAATTCATAAAGGCCGAGGCCAGAGGCTTAATCGCTGATTAATGAAAGGACAGACTTGTCCCGATCTTGTTCTTCCTTTTTCGCGTTCCACTTCTTCCCCTCTTATATTATCCTCCCTTTTTCTCTCGCTTGAAGCTGCTGTTGCTGCCACGGCCACTTCTCTTTCTTCCCTTCCCTTGCCTCCTCTTCTTCTTGTTCTTCTTCTTCTTTTTCGTCCTCGTCGACTGTACTGCCGCCTGACCTGACGTATGTATATGTACCAGCCGAGCGAGACGAGTAATCCGACATGTGTTCGTTTGGGCGATAGAACCAATTAATGTTGCGGCGGCCGCGTTGCCCCGTCGAGTCCATAACTCACCGAGGCGAACCTCCTACCGCACGGAATTCCTTCTTCCTTCCCCGACGGACGACACGGAGCCGAGCGTTCACCGACTTCGAATCTGGGAAGAGGAACTCGCTCGGAACTTCAAAAGATGTCCGCGCTTCTCACTGCGCTTGATAGTTATTAACTTCCGCTCCTTTTTTCACTCGTTAAACTGGAACTAATTTTATTCACTGTCTTGCTGTTAGCGTCCAGTTAATGATACAACGGAATGTCTCAATGAGATTCCAAATACTGACTGTTTCACCTCTTTTTAATGAATTAACAACTTTTAGATACTTTAGACTTTAGATACATATAAACGAGTTGATTGATTTAAAACGTCATGAGAAATAAAAACC
>NW_017135119.1:400243-404556 GCF_001652005.2 Ceratina calcarata | reverse complement strand
GAAATTGTAGATCTCGTCGTCCTCTACAAGAAAGGTCCTATACAATTTTCCCGTAGATTCAACGGTTTAGGAGTAATTAAGGAAAAATGAAATTTTTTGCCAAAAGTTCGCCGTTTCGACGCTGGGATGGTCGGATTTTGTCAACATCAATAAAATGCCAAATAATCATACGTAACTCGTTAAATATCGAAGTTAGAAGGAAAACAACTTTTATTTGAAGCATTTTTCGCAATTTTGAAAAAAGAAATTTTCGTCAGCGTCAATACTTAATTCGATATTTCCTTCTATACTTTTTAGCACGTAGCTATTTATTATTAGCATTATTCTTCCGACGTCTGATTTCTTTTTAATTATAGGAAATGCGTTTTTCTAAGGTACATAAACTTTTTGGATTGACTGTATAGCCAATACATCCTTAAACGAATTCATTATTGGTCGTGACTTCCGGTTACTGTTGTTAATAATTATGGTAAAGAAAGATAACAGCCTTATCGACTACACAACAACACGGGCTTACCGTCATCTGAAACAATCCGCGATCAACTTTCCACTTGCCGTTTCTTCCGTACAATAATCACGAATAATTCGAACACGTTCTTTGATTCGGTTCCTTAAATTCAATAGAAACGAAAAACAATTTAATTTCCATGCAATCAAAACTAGATGAATAATGTTGATTGAATAAATTCAAACGTCAGGAAGAACGTGCTTCATACATAAAACTGTAATACATTAAATATTCAAGTATGGAATAATCAGTCTATCGCGATGAAATATTGCTTTTTCCATTGCACAGAGTGAAACGATGAATACCTTCGAGTAATATTTCAAGCAATAAAGAAATTTCTTAATTAACTGAATAATGCGTCTGATTGGAATTAATTAATCGACGCTCTCGTTGAACTAACAGTACCTCGAATCCAGTTCTCAAAGGAACGCCGCGGCTCGTTATACGAATAATTATACATAACATGCCAGCCGCATTACGCGCTCATGCGCATTGTTTCTTATTTGTTAATGCCTAAACGGCCGCTTAACATTCCGTGGGTAGAAATCTCGCGGAATTCCGCTCGTATATTATTGATATCACGTCAGCTAGAATTGATTTAATTAAATATCTCTCCTCGTTACGCTCAGCTGGTGATTTAGAACTGGAATAAATGTTTCTATCTAATTTTTTTTTATGTTACGCGCATACGTTTCAGCTTTCAACGGTGGAATAGATTCTAAGCGAGGACACGACACGTCGAGTTCCGCGTTATGTACCGTTTCCGGTTTTATTTAATATCGTTACGCGTTTTGAGTAATTATAATAAAGTAACTGGCCAACGGAATAACAAGATTACGATCTTCATGCATGTACCTCACAGCAGAGTGTATTGAACCCATTCCGACGATCAACGATCTGCCTTCGTTTGTTAAAATGATCCGTTTGTACATAATTACGTTCCGAAAAGAATTCACGCGGTCTGATTGACACAGAAAAAAGCCCGAGAGATACTGCGTACGAAATTAAAAAATTGGAAATACTTATGGGACGTTTCGAACGAAAAACAGATTGGCTCGATGAACGATTTTGATGTCATCGTACCACGCTAAGAGCAGCATGCACGCTTACATATTTCACGAGTTGCGCAACAGAGAACTATCACGCACTACGTTTAAATTCGCAAACGGAGTACTCGGGCGATTCGAACTTTGAAAGTAGACATCGGTGCATACCTACGATATGGATAGGAGGATTATATGATCGCGGGACAGGGGAAGCAGGGGCAGCGGGGTGACAAGGTGACGCGGGGCGACGATAGCCGGGGTGAGCGAGGGAGAAGGAGAGCGTGCGTCGCGGGGCGAGAAGGGAGGGCAAAACGCAGGGCTGCGTGCCTGCCGGTAATCACGCGTCGGGATAAAGTTATTCCGGGGCATAAATAACCGACATGTCTGGAATAAGGCATTAATTTATGTTATTTATCGCCCATTACGCAGCAAAGAAACATTCGCATGGGAAATAATGTATCATTCTCAACACGCGTCCGCGGCGAACCCGGGGAATCGGGAATGATTCAGAATGCCAACGAACGGACGAACAGACCGTATGTATGTACGTCGTGTGCTCCGAGAACCAAGACGGGGTATAAATGCTTACATACATAATATATTCGATATACATAGGTACGTGTGTATGCCTATTACTAGAACACGATTGCGTAATACAAAAGAGAGGCAAATTTTATTTCCAGCCGAAAATAACAGTTACGCGTATTTTAATAACCCGTTCTTATTTCACATTTCATTTATTCGTACCGTCTGTTATAAACAGAGCCGAGGAAACGTGCAATAAAGTTACGAGATCTCTTAATGGTTCAGGTACATGAACGTCGAGCACGGTCGATACGAGGATGAATATTGAGTCACAGGAAATGTAATCTTGGCCTTATATAAATTTCTTCGAAAATGAATCGGGAATCGAAACGTAATGGCGGTCAATTTGGTGCGTCCGAGCGATATTCCGGTGACTCGATGGCGTAGAATTAACGACTCGCCTTGACACTAATGCGTCGATACAAGCTTTCACCGATTGTTTGCGACGCTGCTCGCACACGCGTAGACGAGCGAACGCACACAGACGCGCGTGTTGTGACTCAGAAATGATAACCGATGATTTATCCGTGACAGGGCTGTAGGTACCGCGGATGGATTATCGTTCTGATTGCAAAGTATGAAATAATTAGGGAGCGGGACCGTCGACCATC
This sequence comes from Ceratina calcarata, assembly GCF_001652005.2. Lineage (NCBI taxonomy): Eukaryota > Metazoa > Arthropoda > Insecta > Hymenoptera > Apidae > Ceratina > Ceratina calcarata. The sequence goes on along the minus strand of NW_017135119.1, from coordinate 401,806 downwards.
CATCATTGGGCAACGATGGCCGCTTGTCAGGCGCCGTTCATTTATCATACTCGCTCAGCCATCACCCTCTTCCTATTCCCATCGCATCGGCAATGTTCTATTGTTCCTATATCGGACGTAACTGTCCGTTACTGCTAATTACCTCCTGCCTCCGCGAAAGATTACGCAGTCAACGTATCGGACGCATTAACGTTCGCCTAGGTACCTCGGTCATTACCAAATTGTGACCAACCTTATTCTTATCCTCATTTATATATTTCACTAGCTGAGTTTCCCGGGCATTTATTTCTCAATTTTCTACCAAATGAATTCTTGTACTGTGAAAATGCACACTATCACCACAGTATAAGAAAGAACAGTAAGTTCAATGTGTCGGAAAGTTTACCAATAATTGACTCTTATGCGTCATAGAATCGCACGACCAACAACGTAGCGGCGTAATTGAATATCCATGACTCTATCCATGTTTAAAAATATTTACATATAATTAGAGAATTACGATACTTGTTGCTTTTCACGGTACTCAACTTTCGTTTGAAACTTTCTTCTAAAAGACCGAAGGGATTCCTTTAACGAAATCGTGATAAAATAAAATTCTTTTTCTCTCAAGATTTCGAAAAATGCTTCAAATAAAAGTTGTAGGTACTGCTATTATTTACTATAATATCTTATCTTATCTTTATTAACTATAATATCTACTTATATAAAAAGTCGTATACAATTATTGTCTATCTCGAATACTTCAGGACTAATACATTAATTATTTCGTTCATCGTTAATTATTATAATATAGAAAATATATAATTCTTTGAACCCATTCAAAGAGTTGAACAATCATTGCTTTAAAACTGGTATTTCGAAAGAACAGAAATTAGGCGATCTGGGAATTTGTCGCGTTAATTGGTACGACCGTTTAGAATGGAACACAGCGAGCATTAAGAAGATCTGGTTGACAAACAGCGAGAAGAGAAAGTGGTAGCTTTTTCCGGGACGGTACCCGGCTTGCCGTCGAACCGGGAAAGTTTACAGGGCGGCAATCCCACCGGAACGGACCCTCTTTTTCTCGTCCCTTGAACCGTACATCGATTCGTTTGTCAAGTAACTTTCGAGTCCCGGGGTAAGCCAATATTTCACGAGCAGCGGAACCAAGATTGAGGCTAGGAAGCAGGCAGGGAAGGCCGCTGACCACAGAGAAGATAAATTTGTTCCGCAATTGAGACGGGCGTGCCGTAGTAAATCTTGTCTATTAGGTATCTCTTCTTCTACCCACCGCAGGTATAAAACTATAAATTGAGGTCGGTGAGACACCGCCGTGCGCCGTATTGAGCCTGACCACCGAGAATTACGCGTAAAGAACGACGAGTTTTCACCTGGCAAGCTCCCGTTGTTCCTCTGTTGTCGGTCTATCTTAAGTATCTTCAACGATTATCCTCACCGCCATAACCACCGTATTTCATGCTTCTGTACGGCTGAACGTTCTTACCAAAACACGTTATTGTAAAACTTCTTTTGAAACGGTAATACAAGTGAACCGTTGAAGTCAAACCGTTTAACCTTAATTGT
>NW_017135119.1:363670-398748 GCF_001652005.2 Ceratina calcarata | reverse complement strand
TATTATTTTTATTTGGAGTGGTATTTAAATATGTGGTTTATTAAAATTTAAAGATCGGGATGAATATATACTTAAACAAATAAAAATACCAACAGCGAAATATAAAAAGATTATAGCGACCTTTTTTATTACCACCTAATTTAAATGTGGTAGAAGATTACCCCACCTCTGTACTATTATTTCCTTCTCAAACATTGAGCATCGTGCAGCTCACATAAAACAGTACGGATTCGAAAATTGTTTATCGAATAAGCAATAAGCTTGGTCGAATAAAATCGTGTAAATGATAACTCTTATCGGATAAACTCGGTGATAGTTGTTATCGACTCACCCTGTATATCCATGTAACGTTACGTCCCCGTAAGAATGGAAACGCATAATTTATAGCGGTGTTGTTTTACGACAGACAAGGTCTACGATTTTCTATTTACATTCCCCGTCGGCGCGCAACGCAGCTTCTTTATGACCCTTTCTTCATGGACCCGCTTTACATCCGCGCGGAATTACGGTCATTACGAATAGACGGATTTTACGATGTGTCTTGATCATTATTAGTTTACTCTGGGGGGACAGCTGCCTGGCAATAAACCGATTTCACGTTCTTGCGAAAGAAAAAGGCGCAACGAAAGATTTTAATCTAATTGTTCAGTCGAACAAATCTTATTTACGTAATAGCTTTAAGAAGATGGACATAATAGAAAATATGCGATAAGATAGATCGAGGATTTTGCAATATGGAATACACTGTACGAATGTTTCTCTTTATTTCCTAATAAATATATAATATAATATACACGTAATACAATATGCAGATATTAATAAAGTATTAATCGAATGTCAAAAGCAATGAGCAAAATGTAATTTAAAAGATAATCTGATATGTGGCTTAGTTTTATATGCAAGTCACACGGTTCCGTGAAAGGGTCGTTCTTTGGTGAATCGGCGCCGAGAGTGATTCGAGCTAATAATTTGAGGAACCTCCTATGCGCCGGCGAACAAACAATTGGTCCCGGCCGTGTCTAATTGCCGCTGATGATTTCCAAACTAGCTATCATCCTGGCAGGCTAATAAATGGATACGCCGGAGCCCTTAAGTAGTACATAAGACCCGGCTATTATTGTTTTCGTCGAAGGCGGTTATAAGAGGCTGTCTAATTTATTTCTCGGCGGCGCCAGGGAAACACGCTCGATCGGCACTTTCGTCAGCCTCCTAAGCAGATCACTATAAGATCATTATACTACCCGTGACTCTTCCGTTCCTCGAACTCCTCGGAGTTTAAGTCTGATTTTAAGACACTTTCCGTAAATTACATCTAAGCTACGATTATTTATTTAAAATTTAATGTACGACTGTTTGGAATTATAATTAACGTTTATTTCTCTTCTCAATCAGACATAAAGTACTGCTATTCGTAAAAATTTTCTTTTACATTTCTCTTTATTAATTGATATTAAGAGACGATTCTTTCCTTGGATGAGAACGTCACGACTGACATAATTTGGGCAATTTGGTCATGTGCAGTGACCAAGATTGGCATCAAGCGACGACACCCGACGACATTGTTGGTGACATGATCAGGGCAACGCGGTATGCACTTGTACATGTATGAGTACACTTACATTTTATTGTCAAAATATAGTAGATCTACTTTACAATATGCACATATATTACCTCTTTTGATTGAGAAGTGTGACACATAGATATAAAATTCGCCATACGTACTTGCCGGATGTTCCATAAAATACACGCGTCACGTAAAAAGTAAATCATAAATTAGAACTGTCCACGGTCAAGTATGAATTTTATGTACAATCATTTTGCCGCCGCGACTTGAAATTTTAATAACAGCCGTCTGGCACGAAACGTTTAAGAGTTTAATCCAAAATTACTTGAAATCTTCGAGAGACATGTAAAAATGTCGGAATACTTAAACCGATGGTAGTGTGTTTGGTCTACGTAGGAGCTGATCGACATTAATACGGCGGCAGCCGAAGAAAAGGGTGCGTTAGCCAGGCGGTTTACGAGCCGACAGGACAGGGCGCGCACGGCTTTACGTCGACGTGTGTCACGGATCGTTAGTGCCGCAACACCGTTATGAGACGTTTACGATAAGATATGTCACACCTTTAGCCCTTGACGTTCCACAGATTTACCACCGGTGCCGGGAATATAGTCGAGAGAGACGGCCACGGGGAAGACCACCTAGACAGTAATGGCGATATTCGAAAGCTTCCCCTTCACCCCGTACGCGACACGAAAGTAGCTTTGAAGTTTAATGGGTTCTCCCGTTAGCTATTCCGGCTTACGTATCCCGTTTTACTGACAACCCTGTCCCAAACTGAATTCCCTGTTTAATGACGAAGCGTCGATCTATAATACCTACACATCAACAGCCTCGTATACTCTAAGCGTCGATCCTTAATTGATGACAAGTTACCAATAATTTTATAAGAAGCATCAATTCCAAAAATAAAAATTTTGTTTTCTCCAGCGATGTGCATAAGAGGCAGATTTACGCGAGAGATGAACCGAGAGTTAAGACGAAACGGTTCGCCCGGTCAAGTGTTCACATTTTTATTAACAGTCTAAGAATCGATGGAGATTAAACGAGCTCGTAAATGTGGGTGGTATCGAGGAAAATGTGATAAGCACGTCTGGCCAGTTGTTTACGAGAATGCGGGAACCGTGTAACGGCGCGAGCCTGTAAGGCAACGCCGGGGTGCTCAGTCGAAACACACCCCCTGATGGCTATAAAACTCGCCGGGAAACCATGCGCGGTTCGTCCGTACGTTCGCCGCGCTGAGCTGCGCTGCTCCCGCTGGATGCCGCTGGTTTGCCATGGGTTCTCGCCTGTCCGCCCGCTGTCACATACGCTCTTTCCCGCTTACCGAGAGTTACGAGGCTGTAATTTCACCGAGGGCATCTCTTTTGCCCTTCCCGCTTTATCTTCGCGTCTCCGGGCAACCCCGCCGACCACTCTACGTATATACAGGGTGAATCTAGCAACTGGAACGGATCCACTGTACCGCCGTTCCGGTTACCGGTAATGTTGAAAAAAAATCTGGCCAGGAAACTATTTTCCCGCCGTATGACGTATCGTTTAATGTGCGATGAACAAACATTGAAAGAAACTCGTCGTTTATATTGATAACGTGTTTCTAAGAGAATTTATTGAAATATGCAATTCAAGCGTACACCGTGTATTATACAAGAATTGAAATGAAATAAACAATTTCTTCAATATCTCGATAATCCCTTGCACTGAACTCATACACATTCCGGCCTAGTACAGCCTAGTCACCCTATATGCAGAGAAAACGTCTCCTATCCCGCATGGTAGAAGCGCTGTCGGCGACAAAGTTGAAGTTACGACCCCGGTAAACTCACAAAAGCTTTTTACAAAACTGTTACTCGGTTCCGGGGACCTCGGTGACAATAATTTGCAGCCACGAACGCCCCGCAGTCGAACCCACCCGCGCGTCCTGCATGTATCTTACGGTATTCTCGTAAGAACACTACCTTGTGATCTCTTTGTCGTTTTCAATAGGCGACTGCGGGAAAACCGGCAGCTCCACTTTCGCCCCCGAGTCCGACGCGATACCGTTTGTTTTATTTCGGATCCGCATCTCTGAACCGGCACCCGAGCTCGTAACGCCGTTTTACGATCTGAAATCTTCGGCTCAAATGAATCTCGACGAGAACTTATCGTCAGCTCGTGTACACGCGTAAGAGCCACTGAATCCGTATCATGAAACATGTACGTTCTTTAGAGAAAGGTAGCCAATAACTTTCATAGAAGATCATTTCCTGTCTGTTTAAATAATTTTTCTTTAAAACAGAAAAATTGTACACTTTTAATCCATTGGTATAGTAAAACGAAGGACGTATCTAGTTTACTGACTGCGATTCGTTAACGCCGCGTTTAGAATCTAAAGTCCGAGAGGGGGAGATCGTAACGCGATTGACGGTTGCTTGTTTAGGACAAGCGCGTAGCTACGGTAGAAGTTTGACTTTCCGTAGAGTAGGGTGGTCCAGTGGGTGATCGTCAGCCTCCCCCACGTGCATGCGTGGCACAGGGTATGTTAATAGGGAACGCATACACATTGGGAGGACACTTAGCGGAGTTAGCGCCCGCGGCTACTTTATTTACGCCGTACACACGTCGACGTCGACGACAGTCCTATGTATACAGTAGCGTTTGCTGGTAACCGACTACGCAAACACTGTCCGCGCGGTTCGCTGTATTTATGGACGTGGCTACGCTACTACCGTGCGTTCACGATCTTAGTTATTCATCGCTAAACTGACATCAGTTCTGTCAGTCGAAACACTCAGGCTACCGTTGCCCGTTTGTCTAAAGGAAACAACTTTAACCACTTAACGCTCTCGGCCCCGGGAAACGGCCGATTGCTCTTTGTATCTAACTCCGAGAGAGAGACCCCGTTTGACAGCGATAATACTTTAATGTTGGCTCCGCACGAGAGTTTTGATTCTAGATAAACATGTATCATTGAACAACACGCTGTTTGCGTCGTATCTGTTACCAAACTGGGTAAATTATATTCATAGTACGTGTCGATGTACATAATGAAAAAATTTTTTACACCGATTCTGTACAGAATGCTTTTATTAATGGAATCTGAACGGAATCAGTTGGACCGGTCTTAGGAATCATTCGTATAATAGTAGATCGGTTCAATGAATTTCATCGAATTACAATGTCTTTTCATGCTCCATTCGAGAAGCATTGTCAAGTCCCAGCAGCTTTCACGCCCACCACTCGCGATCGGCACTCGAATATTTCATACTGACACTTTCAACATTAACTCTATTCGTCAGGGCTTGGGTGCGCCGTCGAATGGCACGGCATTCAAGCCGCGTGACACTCGTCGCGTGTACATATACGTGCATACGTACACAACGGAGTGCACACATCCTTTTTGGCTTTCCTCTCTGTGGCTTCGCGCCGACGTGCCGGTACGGGGCCAGAGGGGGTCGGGACAGCACGGGACAGACAGACAGCTGTTCGATTTTGGACACAGTCATTACGTGTACACACCGCGTCGCCGCCGCCGCCGCCACGTTCCACTCGGTCCTTTGTCGCAAAGCAATGGTTTGTTTAGACAGCCACCGTTTCCGGTACACAACCGTGACCCGAGAAATTTACCGGTTGCGAAACCGCTCGCAGGTGCGATTTCCTTTGCCCGTTCCTCCTCGCATTGTGACACACCGACAATCAATTTACTTTTTATCAAATATGACAGACGTACCTGCATATCCGTGGCTGATAATAATTTTTATTATCAATGAAACGCTCGTACGTTTGTGTAAAATATATTACGTGTACGTGTGTATGAATAAACTTTGCGTTTGACTCGTGTCAGAAAGCCCGTGCTGTTATTCAATGGTCCGTTTGCCATTGATACAGGGAAATTTTTGAAACGGAAGATAAAAATGGTAGTTTGAGGGAAAACACGGCGCGCGGTATCAAGCGTGTCGATCAATCAACAGGGATAGTACATGGACACAGCCGGTAGTGAATACCCGGACAATGTATAGTAAAGGGATCCAGATGGATATTGGATTGCGCGATGAAAGCAGCTCGTTAAATTAGTTTCTAATCTGTCCGATCTCTGAAAGCGCAACCCGAGTTTCAGGCGTTCGTTCTCTCCCCTGCGCGGGGTCCGCTACGTCTAATCATTAATCTCTGCCAGCAGATGTGCCGTCGTCATTGATTTAAATCACCGTTCCTCGGTGCTACGTTGGTTAACCCTTCCTAATCTAGTCCGCCTGTCCGAACTGGCTTAATGTTTGATCCGATCGCCAAGACGTAACAAGATAACATGTGTACGCATGGGCACAGGTACCGTGCGCTCTTGCACACGTGTAGAAAAGTAGGAACTGTGCTTCGACTTACCTGCAAAGATCAACTTGCAAAGAAACGAGAGTGAAACGCTAATCTCAACTGTCCATCTGTTTTCCTTCTACGTAAAATTTAATTTTAGTTATAAACAGTCAGTGATACTGGTTACGTTCTCTGGTACTCTTTTTCATTTGCATGTGATCTCAGTTGATTTCGGTAGAGGAGACAGGATCGTATAAATTCGTTTAATTAGAAGCAGGTCAGTTTGAATCATGATTTATAAAATGTAATATGTATGAAACGTAAATCATTTGGTGAATGCGGTACGTAAGTACGCGTCGTCAGATGGGAAAGAGAAGTCTTACTTGGACGGTCAAACATGGCAGTACATACCTCCCCTTTGCATTATAGAAATACAGATTGAAACGGCCATAAATTTCGTTTATCGCGTATTCATTTTTCGCGCGCGGGAACGATTCGCATTCAAAGCAAAATTACTCCACATTGTACGGGAGCGATACATCACGATAAAACAGGGTGCGCGTACAGTACCAGGTGATGAAATTACGGTAACACAAAAAAAAAAAAGGATGAGGAAAGAGTCGCCGTCGACGTCCCTGAAAATTTCAATTCCTTTTTTTTATCCCGCGTCGCCTTCTTGTATGGCGTAATTTATGATGCAGTTGGTGAAATTGATGGCGGGTTGTCAGTGGTTATATATTGCGCTCGCCTGCATGAAAACGTTGATCATGAACTTGCTACGAGCAAAAAAGCCGACGTGCGGAATCGCACACGTCATGTAGAGCATAACCGTGGGGAGAAGATTAGAGGGGAGGCCTCTGTGTAAGGACACGTAGGGAATTATGTCATTCAAAGCCGAATTTACTTACAGTATCTTCGATCAGTCTTATTATTAATTAATTAAAGATAATTAATACAAACGCAGTAGAAATGCTTAAAAAAAAATTGATGATTGATTGATTGATTAAACTTTTATTTGAGATCGTGGGGTGTACCCCGTATGACCTATTAGGTAATACAATAGTTAAAATATTAATTAAATTATAACAAGATATAAAATATCGTACATATATAATGGCTCATATAAACAGTCTCATTAAATTATGCATTGAGCGAAATGAGATTAAGAGATAAAGAAAAATGAGTATGTAAATAATCAACTATGAACAAAGTTAAAATAATATAAACATAACATTTGCATGAACATAGTGAGTTAAACTAATAGCTAAATTATTTGACCATAATAGAGAACAACATGTAGATAAACAATTGAATTTACATTCCTGTATTTGCAACGACAAGCTTGCAGGTGAAAACTCATGTGCACCCATTACTACGCCACTCTGATGATGGAGATATTTATTAAGAAACAACAGAAGACTAAGAGAAACGTGACTTCATACATAAATCGTTTCCTTCGCGTTGACAATTATTTATCGTCACGATTCGCTCGGTAGGTATCTGAGTTTCTGAAAAGCGCGAAAGTCAGAAGTAAAACGCGAAGCAGGAGGATGTATAAAGTAGAGCGTAGATCTGCGAAGAGTGGCTGGTTCTAATGGTTCGCGGTGGCAAGCGAAGCTATCTTCCAGAGATTCACTCGGTATAGTGGTATAGGGCGCCCGGGTGGGAACGGGAACAGGAACGGGGATGACAGAAGAGCGACGATCTTTCGACGAAAATTTCGGTACACGCTCTTTGCGGGGCCGTCCGTGGCTCGTGAGCGAGAACTCGGGACAGTAAATCAACCCCGAGAGTGAACTCTCGGCGGTGGCAAACAATGCGCGGCGTGACGAAGGCATTGTCGAGTTTACGCCCCGCAGGGTGCTCCACCGTTGCGGCTAACATCCAGAGCTCAGTTCACTCACCATTATGGCGAAAGGGGGAAGGGCGGCCGGCTGGCTCGAGTGGGGGTACCCCATCAATTACATGGAAAATTGCGCTCGCATTATTTATGTGCGTATACACCGACACGGGCTGCACTAGGCCACGCCACGCCACGCCACGCCACACTCTGCACGGTTCTCTACGCTGCTGCTGCCGCGCCGAGCCGAGTCGACTCGGTTATCGATGGCCCGACAAAGAGGACATAAATAACGTCTTTTGCACCAATACCCGCGCGGTTCTCTGAGTACAGGTCGGTGATCGCGTGTTCGCGTATCACGCGTGCTTTTAGGTACCTACTCTAAGTACTTAGAACTATAAAACCAAGGATGCATTGTTAAATTTATACCTAACTACGTATAATCATTTAACCCCTTAATACTTGATTCAAGTCTCGCGTTATCGAGGAGACTGACTCTGTATCGAATGACTTAAATCGTTTCTGAGCATCTTCGTTTTTCGATTTTTATTTGAAATTGATACGTTCGCAAACGGATTGACAAAGCCACGTTTTGTAAACCGGTGAACGCGATCGAAGCCGAACAATTTCGAGACAGTGAAAAAGGAGAGACAATCTGGGGAAGGAAGTAAGAATGGAAGAAGACTGGATATACGGAGCTGGCGAACGAGGCGACAGCTGTCGATTTTGTGCAGCCCCTGCGTAGAAGAGGAGCCGAGTTGCACTACCCGCCATAAATAACGTGCTCGTTTCTGGCTCGCGGTGAACCAAAAAAGTTACGGATTCTGGGTGGAAGAAGATCGAGAAGACGTCGAAGGGCTGAGCAACGAATATTACCTAAGTAGTACGCCGTCCTGCGGGACGGGTTCGTGCTCGCCGACGACGTGGCGGGATTAGTTCATTAACCGAGCGTTATACTAATCGTGTTTACGCTTCGGCTGATCGATGCGCCTCGGGAAGAGACGGAGGGTGATTATCCGCTTCGTGGAGACACGTGAGAAATCACGACGACGACGTACACCCTCGCACATAAGTCTTGCGACAGTTTCTCAAATGTACACTCTCGTGACGCGCAACAAGAGTAGTATCCTCGATATTAAAACAAATGAAACTTCTGCTATTTTAGTCAGTCGGTGTTTCAAAGTAAATCACGTACTCAACGTCTTAGCTAGACGTGTGATTAATGCTGATTTATATGCAGAATGTATCGTGTAGAGAAAAATAAATTATACTTCTTGTGAACAGCTTTTAGTCATGATGTATTGCTTACTACAAAGCGAGTTTCTCATAACATTTGATTCTGAGAAACTTAAGAGATATAAATTTATGATAGGTACATAATCATTAGGAAAACTTTTATTTCGCTGGTTCAACAAGACTTTTGCCACAATATTTCCTTCGCCCGCTTCGACTCGCGCGCTGTCAATATTTATGCACAAGTGCCTGCTAACAATCGTAAATGCATATACACGTCGTGCTGCGCGTTTTATTCCACACCTGCATAACGCAATGGCTTTGATTTATAGACGGTATTAACATAAATCATCTATCATTGTATTGTATCCGTTAGACTATAATTCAGTGAGTAAGTACGCGCATCCTGTTGATGCAATATTATGAACACTTGCGTGGATCGCTCAACACGTAATTACCCGTTGATCAGGTATCTAATTGGGTTATATGCGTCGTTTATAAATCGCGATACATACATATTATTACCAGCTTAATTATCCTGCAATCTAAAAGAAAATGTAATTAAAATTAATCTCATACTCGCCTGTTTTGCTTTACAATATTTAATTGTGACTGATATTTAGATTTGTCATATTAAACTGTACTTCAGTTTTCAAATTTCCTTAGTCACAAAATTATTTAAATTACAGTCAATGCGTGTACATAAAAATATGATGTGTATATAAATATTTCGTACAATAGTACTTTGAGAACGTAAGAATAGAAGTGAAAATAGATTAGAAGGATTGCGGAAAGCTTAAGATTAACTCAACAGATCCTGTGGGTTTTGGATCGCGTTTTCGTCCGAGGCGAATGAGAAAAAACCGAGTTATAAACTGGCACGGTACTATTCTCATCCCATCTTGGTGCGCCGGAGGAGATAGCAGAGTGGTTGTTAAATACGAGCAGTTTCCACGGAAGAGCATTAGCGGCGTTATTAGCGCTAGTTAGAGGATACGCTTTGGTGAGAGATGAGAGCGCTGTATAATTATCCGGATCTTCTCTCTTTCTCTCCTCCCCTTCCGTCTATCGCGGACGAGGACAACACGTTTATGTGGCGCCGACTGCGTACCGCTTGACTACCACCGACGCGCAGCTCAAGATACCCCTCGACACTCTTTCACGTACACACTCGACTTACTTCGTACAAATCTTGGAACACTTTCATGCTCTCAATGCAACGTTTATTCACTGTCAAGGCACACGACAAAAATACTTTAATTACCCATAAGAGGCTGTTCCGACTGACATTTAATAAAGGAATCAGCCTTTTACAGGACTTGTGTATCTTTGAGAATTAAAAACGATTAAAGGCTCCGGAAAGAATTTTCAATGTTCATTTCATTGACTGAGTACTTCAATTTTCCTAGAATGTTTGCTAAAATGAAAGATGTGGATCGTCTATTATAATTTCATTGGAGCATTTAGGAGCAGAGTATTTGATCGATCTCTTCAAAGTTTAAATGCACGCGAATTACCTTGTGCAAAGTTTTTCAAAAATTTATGAACGGGCGTGTACACATCTTTCATGACAGCAGTCAGACGTTCTTAGTTCCTCCATATATTTAACGCCTGTCTTTCCACGACTGATGGATAATTTGTAATCCTCAAGCAGTCGCCTTGTTTCCCCTCTCTTCGCTCGTATACGTATCTATACAACTGTCGTACATGAAATGTGTTTCATTTTAATTTGTCACTGTAAAATCACCATTGGTGTGACAAAAATGAAAAAATTGCAATTTTCGAGAGAGTTCATCATTTTTTATTCTCGAATTTAATGTACATTTTTTTCCACAAGTGTTGGGTCTCAATATATTATATTCTTCGTCCTTCAATAATTAAATGTGACTCATTCACTCACAATTTCATTTACCTATTTCTTCTTTATTGAATTTCGCATTAATTAATTAGAATTCTGGATTTTTATATTATATCGTAGACGTTCATCCTGTCATTCATTTTCATGCGTAGATAACTCCGCTTGTGCATTTCCTCCATACACAATGTACGTAATTACGGAATTTAACTGCACGGTATACTTAATAAGTGTCGGCATTCTACTTGACGAACATTACGAGCATTTCTAGATAATATTAATAAGTTCACCTACTTGCCGAAGGTTCATTGCCTATTTTACTCTGGCTGGGCGCATCAAGAATGATATCTATTGTATGCACACATTTCTACACTCATTATACTTCAACTGTAGAGAATTTAATTATAAATTTTACTCTTTTTGCATTAAATACATATTAAAATCAAATATACATACAGAAGGCCATGATACTGTCCTCAATACATTTCCTGTAACTGGTATTAAAAAAAGGTCAGAAATATCCAATGCTGTTGGGAATAACTGACGTTCATGAAAAAGTTGATAAATCATGTTCGCGCTAACAGAGCAAATCGACTCTCTAATAATGTACAATTCCATGATCGATACGAATTATGTAAATCGACTCGTATTCATTGCGCATACATGTATGGACGGATGTAAGTGTACACCAGGTGACCGTGGTACGATCATATAATTCTGTGAATAGTAATGGAGGGAAGCAACACTCGAATTTCCATGAAACAATTGATATGCATTTCGATGCGGCGCGGTGCGAGTCGCGTCTGTGAACATATACGTATACCACCGCCATTACCGCCTCAATCTATTTCACCCGAATTCATTAATCGCTACAATATGCGTTCGATCCTGACCGACGTTACGTATGCATTTAAAACATTATCCACGGTGAATTTACCCTGAAACTGGCCTGCACACGATCTCCCGTTAGTGAGTATCAAATGCTACGTGCATTTTTCACGTAAGCCAGTCACTTGTGACACTCATGGTCTAATTTCGAATATTGTCTGCCGCCCAGTCTGACGTTCGTTCTGTAACACAACGTGATTGTTTCAGAGAAATACGTGTGCGCTTTAAATTTCTTAATGAGATTGTTCGTAATCACATAATCAGAACGCGATTGTGTTCCGAGCGCCGAGTTTATTATTCCTCTTATAATTTCGCTGGATTACATTGAGTATATTGTTCCCCACATGAGATTGTTGGAATGATTAAATTATTATATGATAACGTTTTGATAAAAATATTAGTATCTGAAATTAATTAAATTCATACAATATAAGAATGAATAAATTCAAAATATAAATGTTATACTCGTTTCATATATTGAACAAAGAAATGGTGAGTCCGAACAATAGCAGTTAAGCAAAGTTCGTGATATTAAAAGTAAGACCAATAAAAGTTTACGATCGCCAGATACGTATAAAATTAACATGAAAATGCGTATTGCTAAGGGACAAAGGTTTATGGTTCTCATTGTTGTTTAATTTCTCGTTTCACCTTTCACTCAAGACTCAATCATAAGTATTTGTTCAGCCATTTAGCATACAGATTCGGAGTTTACTATTGTGGAAGGAACTACAGACTTTCTATGATGGTTCCATTCCTTTTATCTATCCATTTATCTATTCCTTTTATCTGAGAAATAAAATTTTATTATGAGGGTTATTAATCCTTCCATTCGACCTTAAGTGTATTTCCGGATTAACGTGAAGGAGCGAAATGGTTTATTTGTGAGTTCTTACCCTACTTATGTATCCATGTTACAATGTGTAGTAACTACATTGTGGATTATGCAGTTTTAATAATATGCTGAAGTATGCAAATGAAAAATGTAAAATATGAGAATATACGGTACGAACATATACATACATACATACAATGCATATATACGTCGAACGAAATATGCAAAGAATATGTATCTATGGTTTATTAAAACTGCAGTATAATGATAGGAACTATTATTTTTAAACATTGTCATCGTAATTTCAATCACCATGAATTGCAAACAATTTTCCAAACGCATCTATATACATGTTACTCATTTCAGAAATGTATGTTTAATGTAAAAACTAATGAACATATACAAACAGGGTCAAGGAAACATGCAAATCCGTAGATTCCTCATCATTTTAAATTATGTAAAAATAGTCTGCTGACATTCACTATTCCAATATGAACTGACCAGTTCACATGACACAATTCGCTATAAATGCATAATTATAGACGTCTAAAAGTAAATTCGTTTCTATGCAGCATTGGAAGTCGTGGAAGAGGTCGTCGCGTCGTTGGTCAAAATGCAGACGCACGCAGTGTTACAAAAGGGTCAGCGACGTGGCGTGAACCGACAATGACCACCGTGTCGAGGACGGCGACATTACCATCACCAAGATCGCCACCTCCGCCTCCTACACTGTGACAACATCGTCTCTTTCGTTCGCATTGGCTGGCCTTCCTATTCCGTGTACCCTCATTATTCTATTTATTGTACCTGTTAGTGAGTGGCAAAGCTCTTCCATCTTTAACTCTTTGACAGCGTACATCGGAACAGCTAAATGACTTCGAATAGAGCCATTGGATTTTCCAGTGGTAATAAAATGTAAAAATTAAAGAATTCATCACGAAGGTTCAATCTCTTTGACGAAGAACAATGGCACAAAATGTGTTTCTCTCGTCTTTAGTTCTCTGCAGAAGCAGGTTCAGTGTTCAGTAGTGCTGTTAGCATATCCGAATATCTAAATAGTTCGAAATTCAAACCGAACAGAGAAGTGAACATTTCTAACATTCAGGACAAACTTGCTGTGTCAGTCTAAATTTTTCTTTGTTAAAAAATATGAATGGAGAGCAGGGATCGTATAATTTGTCCCTCGGCCCGGAAGTGGGGACGACGCGACTATAGTGGGGACTGGTACTTGATGGGGATATGCTAGGCATGGTCAGCGAAGGCGCATGAGGAGAATAGTAGTGGGGCTCGAAATACGGGCGAAAAAGGGGGGAAGCGAGCCGTGTGGGATAAATTATACGATCCCTGATGGAGAGGGGTAAGTCAGAGTTCAATGTGTACCGACGGAACGCAGGGGGTGAGCTTC
Source organism: Ceratina calcarata (assembly GCF_001652005.2). Lineage (NCBI taxonomy): Eukaryota > Metazoa > Arthropoda > Insecta > Hymenoptera > Apidae > Ceratina > Ceratina calcarata. The sequence continues at coordinate 384,847 of NW_017135119.1, read as the reverse complement.
CCCGAAAGAGCATGGCGCGGCGGGGTAGGTCAGCTGGACGGTCAACGTCATCGATAGACGGAAGTAGAAGGGGAAACAGGACGAAGAGAAGGGAGATCCGTCGGCCCGTCGAGGGAGCACTGATTGCGAGCAGAAGAGCGAGGTTCGTCAGTCGCTATTCATACTCGGTTGTGACTGGGTGAACGTTGTGTAAAGTAAACCGTGTTGCGTGTGTTCGTATCCATTTCATCCCGTTCACCTCGATGCCTTTGTGTATTGTGGTTGTGTCGTCTCTCGTGCGATAGAGCAAGAGGATATACGAATTGTGCACGAGCTGCGGAACACCGCCGCGTTGGAAGCCAAATGGCTTCGTTTATGTGCGCTTTCGTCACCGTCTCGCAACGGATATAAAAAAGGAAGACGTATAATATAAATAGTGTGTGTCAAGAGATTCGATCCGCCGTGGATTCTCGTGAGTGTTAACCAAGAGGATCAACTCGCGGACAAAAAAAAAAAACGGGGGCGAAGAGTTTTGAAAATGTTGACTTCCAGTGCGAATCAGTACCTCCGTCCGGAATACCTCACGCCTCTGCCGACCACGGTTAGTGTCTCGTGTTTTTCTATTTCCTCTGCTTCCTCCCTTTTTCTTTTTCTTTTTTTTGTTCCACGGTGACAGCTTAAATTATGTACGTCCAGGACACAGATGCTTATTCGAACGCGTACAAATTGCATGCCAGCCGTGTTAAACTCGGCAATAGTTTGTCTTACATTTTATTTCAAACATTGTTGAAATTTACTCCTAAAAATATATAGTGACTCACAGATTTGTTCCTGTGGAACTGTTGTATCTTTCTATTTGTGTATAAAGAACGACAAACAGCGGCAGTAACAACAGCAACGTTTAGTCATACATTTTCTCTGCAAGTAAATTGATTATTTTTTTAACAACTTTGCACAGATCATTCTGTATTTTTATTTTACCATTTATTTGAATTTTCGAAAGTTTATGTGACGCGTATTAATTATAGCCTGGAGAAGGAAAGAGCGACCGGCTAAGTCATTAAAAAGTTACTTTTGTATTTTACTGCATGCGTCTAAAAGTTTACGCAATATAAACAGCTCAGAGTCATCGGTTTACAGGATAAGTATAAGAAGTGGACGGTTCTTCGGTTGAAGTAGAAGCGTTGCAAAATGTTAGCGCGGGCAGACGAGCGAACGTTGAAATCGTTAAAATTTATCGGTTGTAAATCAAATGGTCATACGGCGCGTTGAAACCGATTACACACGCGCCGGGGGGAATGATTTGGCGAGGCGGTGGCAGTGATACGATACCCGTTAAAGCTTCCACGATTTAAGTCGATATAAAATGGGTAACGCGGCACGAGGATTCAACGAGGCCATCAATTCTGGCTGTCGACGTCGCGTTAATCGCGAACAGGAACGCGCGCATTTTCGTCTCTCCTTACACTTCGGCTCCTCCTGTGTGTAAACTATTTTGAGGATGGCAAACCCCGTCGAGGTTTCCGCTCGAACGTTCTCATTGATTCGCGCGCGCCCGTAAATAAAAAGACGTGATTACGATGCAAGCATTCTCGTAACACAATGATTAACTTCTTAGAAAACTGTTTTTTATCAGATTAAAAAGTTACCGTGAAACACAGAAGCAGAAACTGAGAAAAATGCATAGCATAATAAATAGACGATAGATGTTTATGCAAAATTCAATCTTTATGAGCAAGTTTTAAAGAATTTCTTATTCTTTTATCATTGGACCATTTCTAAAAGTTTTCATTGATTCGATAGACAATAAGATTATTTCTAAAACCTCTTTCATTTGTTCAAGTCACATGTACACGTATTACCAATAAAATTAACAGTATTCGATACTGTTATCAACGAATTTGAATGCAAACGGTTAATTTGTAATATGGTGCGGTCACACGATTCAGTGGTAAAGAGCATGCGTATCTAATTTCAATTGCTATCGTAAGCAACAAGTAATTGGCACCGCGATGTTACACAGGTAAAGAGATCGAAAAATTGTTTATAGATTTTTATGAAACTAAGACAACGAATGGTTGATCAGTTTAACTGGATCAGATTTTCTAAAATGATAGAAAAATTCTGGACTCTGAATATTAAGGACTATAAAAGATCCTTAGTATTTAAAAAATTCAACAATTCTAATGGAATTTAAATAATTTAATAATTAAATAAAGTTATAATCAGATTTAAAAGAATAAAGTTGGACGTATTTTAAATTCAATTGTTGATCGAACATCGAACCACTAACAACTTGAAATAATAATAATTGATAATAATTTGATCACCCGGTGGGATTGTAACCCTAATAAGTTGCCACAATTCATGATATTAATAATATCTGTCGACATCGCGCCATTAGCAGGGGCAACCGTAAACGACGGGAGTTGATCGCGCGTTGAACGTTGTGTTTTAATTACGACGAACATCTGTTCGACGGACGGTGTCAACCGCGAAAAATATCGTCCCCACGTTATAGTCTCTCCTCTCCACGCTAATTATACCGACCGCATCATCCTATGAGCGTAGCTACCTGCCTTCGAAGTTCGAGCCGAACACTCGTCCGATACTAAATTCTCTTGCCCGTTCTTCCACTAATTACGTCCACGTCGAGAACTGCTTATTAATTGGCTGCGATCCTTCGTTAAACAGCTATTTTCATTCCCTGTACACTTTTAACGACTTGATCGTCGTAAACGTTCCTCGAAAATGTACAGTGGCTACAGAAAATCGATGTGTATCTGCGACCGGATACCTCGTCACCTCGTCACTGATTCCGTAAATGTTTGATTTAACGATTCAATGAATCTTCTTTTTTCATCGGATTCCATTTTTCCGTAATGAATTTTAATATTGTATCTGCATATTGTGGTTATTAAACGGCTGGGTTTGGAATAATGTATTTCATTAGCATACCACTTAAGAGCCTTTAAAGTCGTATGAGTTTGTAATAAGGATTTGCATAAAAACGTGTTCCTATATTTTAGATTTACGTGGAAAATTTCCTGATTAAGTTTACGATTTTGCATGTTAAAACATCTACATTGTTGTATTTATTAGTAAGCTTTCAACGTGCACGTATTTTAAAATTCTTCCGCATTGCTAAATTTGTATAAATCTGTTTAATTTTGCAGTTGGACGCGAAGAAAAGTCCATTGGCCCTCCTCGCGCAAACGTGCAGCCAAATAGGTGCCGACTCGCCGTCCAATAAATCTCTGTTAGGCTCGTTGGACAAAAGTTCGAGCAACAAATCGTCCAAGTCGGCGGAACAGTCGCGGGAAAAATCGTCGCCGACGGTGACAACGTCGACCACGACCGCCGGGGAGTCGAACAGGACCAACTTCAAGCCGTACGAATCGTGTCTAGGACGTGAAAAAGCGTCGACACCGGACGAGCAACGATCGGCCTCTAGTCACTCCGCGTGCGGCCGATCGAGGACACCCGGTAGCGGTAATAAACGATGCCCGAGTAATCAGAGCAGCTCGTCGGTTCGGGCGGTGACGCCGCAGGGTCGGAAGACCGCGACGCCTAACGGCGACGTCGCCCGGGAGTCGCCCGCTTCGAGGGTATCGACGGCGAATCTTTCATCGAGTCAGCTCGAGTCGTCTCAACCGGCCGTCGTCAGCAGTCCTTCGTTAGCAGCGAAGCCCTCCTACAGCCCAGCCGGTGTTTTAGCGATGACGGATCCGTCCATCAAGGATCTCCCGTTGGGAACTTTCAAGCCGGGTGTCAGTTTAGCCTCGACCAGCTCCGGCTATTTGGGCTACAGCCCGCAGTTACCCATCGACGTAATGGCCAGTTCCCTAATGTCTCAGCAGCAAGCAGCGTTGAAGAACGGTCTGGTTTCTGGTAATCCGTATCTCAGTTACGCCAGGCTGAAAAGTTCCTCCGGTGCCGATACTCTGATGGCCGTCTGCAGAGACCCGTACTGCACCGGCTGCCAATTGAACTCTCACCTCTTCGCCAGTTCCGCGGTCAATGGAAAATTAGCTAGCAATGGGACGAGTCCTTGTCCCGCCGGATGCGCCCAGTGCGATCACAAGCCCGGCACGCAGGGTTACGGCGCGCTGGGGGTTGCCGCATACGCTCACGCACAACTCGCGGCTCTGGCGGCGGCCTCCCAGCTCCCCTACGTCTGCAACTGGATCGCGAGCGACACCGCGTACTGCGGCAAAAGGTTCTCCTCCTCGGACGAACTGCTGCAGCATCTTAGAAGCCATACCAGTAGCACTGGACCCACGGACCCGTCATCCGCCGCGTTGTCGTTACTCTCGCCTCCTGTCGGTCTGCCACCGACGCATCCTTTGTTCGCCAGGACTTATCCCACGCCGCCTTTAAGCCCGCTAGCGACCGCCCGTTATCACCCTTACGGGAAACCTTCCCCCTTGTTGCAGCCGTCTTTATCGTCGTTGGGTTTACCGCTGCCACCTCCGCATCCACACGCGCCCGCCGGATTACCACCGTATTTCTCACCGTATTCGCTCTACGGCGCACCTCGCCTTGGCGCCGCGTCCGGTCTGCCGCAATGAGTTTCTAATTACGAACCGAATTGACTCTAACACGCGATGAGAATATATCAACTGTTTAACTGTGATCCTTGCGAGTGCAACGCGGGCGTTTCGTACGAGAAGTTTAAATACAATTGTGCGAGCTACCTTGATTTCACCGTTTCTTTAATGTGTTAAGGTCCAGGAAACGAGGTAAGGCAATTTTTATATGTGTGTAACAAGATTCTTCATACATACGATGCCAGGATTTAAAGGAAACAATCTTTACCCTTTAGTTTTAAACGAAGTTTCTAAATAGAAACGAATGTTATGAACGTAATATAAATATAATTCAGCAATTGTAATGGATTTTATCAACGCAGCAAAAATTGCAAACATGAGTGCTGAGTCTTAACGGGTCAACTAATTCATTTTACTGTTCTGATTTTTACGTTAAATTTTCCTTCATCAGCTTTGTGTTTTCAGTGTCCTACGCATCTTCCTATCTCTTACTGTTTTTGTTGTTAAATATCCGTTACCATGTAATTTATTTAAATTTAAACGGGTCAACGTATGATCGGAAAATATACTGTAATATAAATGGTTACTTTTATGAGGAGTTCGTGTCATCGTTGAGAGGGAAAAAGACGGCGATTGATCTTTGCACGACGCGTCAGGTCTTCGTTAGGAAGCATTGTAAAATGAGCTACGATTATTATAGTGTACCAATCGTTTAACTGTGATTTTTGTGCGAAAATAAGGAGGAGAACGTGTGGTGAACGGGAGCAAATCTGAAAATAATTGAGGTGTGCCTGAAATAACCAGTTATAAATGTTCGCTACACAATTATTAATGAACTTACGACGCGCGATTAACGGGCTACTGTACGTGTCCACTAAAAATGTAAAATTTCGTACTAAGAATTAGTATAAAATAATTACAATTTCCATTGATTCACCTTATATAAAAGAATAAGTCTTTTTATTATGTCTACATCGAATTTAAATTTGTTATTCAACCTGTTTTTAATCTCCGTATTCGCAATCGACAAGTTTTTCATTTCCAGCGTGGGAACCACGTAAATTGCGATGGAAAAATCATTTCCGAATCTGTACATATACGCGCGCGTACGCCAAATCAATAAATACGTATTTACTGTTTACCTCCGTACCGGCCCGTTCGCTGCGGTCCGACGTGTCGCTTAATTTTGAAAAAGCGGAAAACAAACGAGTGCCACGCGTTACGTCGAAAAACCAATGTTCAACTGTGATTTCCGAGTGAGAAAAGTATCATGTGTGCGAGTATACCCTACAGTACAGTGGATCGTATGAACTTACGATGATCGGCTGGAAAATTATCGATGTAGGTATATGAGAAGAATAAGAATGTGGATTAAATAATAAAGAATGCGGATTATTTATTGGCGTATATAATATTTTTAATCAATAGAATTGGTCGTTCTTTAAATAGATCTTCAACTCTGATTTCAACAGTCATCCGAGTCTCAATTAATTGTGAATAGAGTGACTTCGAAATGATCATAGAAATTTGATTGCCCGCTGTATTAATACTCTGCGTTTCCGCCACAGAGAATTAATGCGTGTGCGTGATTCTAGAATTTATTGATGATATACGCGATCGCGGATACATATTTTAGTTACTTGGACCGACCGATTATTATTCATTCAATTTCAATATATATATATATTGTACTACGTTTCACGTTTGTTCCCGAAAAAATAGGAATGCATAATTCGAAAAAAATTCAATGATAAAATAATCGTCTGATCGCGACGTTCCTACTGTACAATATCCTCCGTTAATGCAAACGTAACTTAAACGAGTCTGTGTGTAGTGTTCATGAATTAAATATTCAAGTCTCTAATCTTCACTGTAACTACTGTACATTTGTTCATAGCGCGGTGTGTAGATGACAAATCTAAATAGACGAGAAGGACTAACAATAACAATCTCCATGAATAGTAATTAGACTGCGAATGTTTATGCAAAAACTGGCTCACCAAAAAATTATATATATTTTCTTATTTTTTATATCATGTATGTTTTACGATACGATACATAGAGAAGTGCATATAATTTTCTGCGAATGAATTCCTAATTATAGTAATATGCATCGCAATATCACAGCGTTTCCAGTATTCTCATAAACTACCTCACATACTGTTTATTAATTTGTACCTTTTCTTGGCATACTTAACACATTGCATTATAGCGAATACACGTTTGAATATTTTCCAACATTATAAATATTATCCATAAACATCCGTGGTCTAGTGACAATAGACGCGTGCAGATTTAACAAATCGATCATCTAACTGGCGAATGATTGCGTCTATATTTTTGTGCAACCAAAGGTGTTTAGTAATCGATCGACAGTACGTAATTTTTAGTACCGTTGCGGGTTCGCGTGTGACGTCGTTATGTACCGAAGAGAAACAAACGTATTGCGAGATATATTTAGTTCTAAATAGATTTATTTTCTTCTACACGAAATATATTATATATGTGTACATGTGTACGTTTACATATAAGATAATTATTATCACTGTCAATGTTACTACGTCACTATTATTATTCTAATAGACGGAGGCATTTCGAATGTCGAAGTTCAATCGAAGACAATTTTTACTATTTGTCAATCTAGGTTCCAGGATGTGCAAAGTAAGTCGTGGTGACGAATTTTTATTATTCAAACATTTCGACTGACGTTGCACATGTGGAAATTCTAGCTTTAGGTGCGTAATAATTAACTTGTATTGAAAGCGAAATTCTGTACAATTTTCTATTATTTCTTCTTGTGCCACGGAGGCCCTTGTCCATTTGTTAATTCTATTACTGTTGTTCTACATTACATGACACTGTTTGATACCCTATTCGGAACGAAATATATCAGAACTTATTTCTTAACAGTACACGTGTCTGCATTTATTCAACATTTCTCACCATGAATCGAACAAAATACAGTTCAACTAAAAATAAATTAATAACACAATTTCGTTCAATGAAATTTAATTGGAAACGATATTAAATTAGATATTTCCTATACGTAATTATTTTGAAATTAATTAAAACAATTTACTATCTATTTTCAGTTACTATAAAATGAATTATTCTAGTTTCATTAAATTCGATGACAATGAATTTTAAATGATTTCATTTAGAAAGAAGCCTGTTTGTACGTTTTGAAGAAACTCGCATGTACTAAAAGCGTTGAAATTCGACAATTCAAGTCATGATGGAGCACTTTCTAGCAGCCGCGGAGGAAGAACCGCCGGAAACGGAAACCCATGTGAAAGTGTTAAAGCTGTGTATGGTATAATATGGTATAGGTGTACCCCGCCTCGGATCTCGAGGGTGATCTCGGTTACCCTTGGAGTGATTTATGGATGGACTGTCGCGACTCCGTCTACTTCACCTATTCACCTCGTTAGAAAGGATAATGTATTCATGAACTGCCGGACTGGTTCTCCTGCGCGTTACCGTCAACTTCTAAACGTTTTAACCACAACCGTTTCAAATCGAATCGGTCTTCCTACGTGCCGATATACTTACTCCACAGACATTATTGATCTGACCTATTTTATTATCGCTCTAAAATGAAAAGCATTTATACGTACATAAATAATAGTTATTTATTATCATGTACTTATTGTCTATCTATTATAATTGTTACACATGCGCATTTTTTTTTAAAGATACATTTTTTAAATAGTCGCGCGGTTTATAAATTACGAGGCAAGGTTTTTCAGTTTCACTTTTAACAGGAGTTCTGAACACTCGATACAAGTAGCATGTCGAATGGGACGGCTTTTTCCTTTTCATCCTTGAATTGCCGAAGGCCGCTTCCTGTCTGTCAGTTTCTGTCGATTAGTCGCATGTAATGTCCCGTTCCTGAAACAAGAAAGAGGCTCCGACGGAGCAAGTGGCCTGTCAAGAGCTTCCTTCCGGGGCGCAGCGGCGATGCAGTATGTCAACCAGAGATGCATGCAGCTCGGTGAAAGAAGTCGCTGTTTCTGGATAGCTTTAAACTTTCGATATTTAGACAGCACTTGAACCCTCCATATCTGAGCCCTCACTAGGCATTACTTGAACACAGTCTTTGAAAGACATCCTTCTATTTCTTAGTATATTATGTAATAAATTACCAATTCATGTAATTTTTGTTTTGTTAAACTAATAAATTACTAATTCATGTACTCTTTGTTTTGTTAAAAGTATATTTAAGTTTTACAGGAATGTGATCTGTTCTGAGTAGATAGACACTAATCTTTGATTTTAAGCTGCAAATTGGGAATTGATATGAAATATTAAAAAACTATTTAATACAATTTATTTATTGTATACGAAATGTTTAACGAGAAAGAATGCGCGGCGTATTTAACTTTACAAGGCTACTGCAGAAATATTACTTGAACTTTAACTTCGTATGGTTTATACTCATTCTTTTTCTGACTCTCACTGTGGTTACAACAATAAGGAAGACAAACGGCGCGTCAGCGGAGCTCAAGTAGAAGAGATTAGTCTTGGGATGATGAACGGTCGACGAAAAACCACGGGATACGTCGTCGTACATACTGTACAGTCTCTGTCATAAACTCAGACGTCCTATTTGCGCGAGAATTCATTTTTCGAGATCCTTTCTATATAAAATCAACGCGCTCTTATAATTATTATCTAACAATGAAAAGTCTAAAGCAATGCGATTTGGATTTACAAAAATAATAATAATAATAATTGCAAGCTGTGTGTTTCGTGTTGTAGAAGAAGGTTCAGTAACAGAACGGATTTTCGTACTGAGGGAAGTTTTTTAACTTTTATTAAATATTCTTCGTTTTCGAACTATAATTAGACGCGAGAGATATGCGACATATTATTGTTAACGATGTGAACTGTGACTTCTTATTCCTTGATTTTATTAAATATCTTTGTTCTTCTATTCTGACAATTTATACATGAAAGACATGTTTGTAAATCATAATTATTTACACGTTACAACTTTCGCGAGTGCCGCGATTTTGTGTTGCAGACTGTACGTCGCACACTGCGGAGGAAAAATCGAGAGGGGAGAGGCCGGCAATGGGAGGGACGGCCAACAAAGAATATATCTCGTCGGAAAGGAACAGGCGGAGAGATGTCAGGGTGGTTTTTCGCAATTAGTCAAGTTTTCCCGCGTCGCGAAAGGAACCGTATCGTGTCCGATACCGTGCCCCCCGGTATATTTATGGCCTCCGGAATACGTGTAAACACGAATGCGAACGCGGAAGGGGAGGTTCGCCGCATTTGTTGTTAACCATAAGTCTTGATCTCCTCACCTCCTGTATTTTACTGCCCTCGCCCCGATCATTCATAAACTGAATTATCTTCAACGATACCTTATTGTATTTTTATATCTCTTATCACGTTACGTAGATTGTATTACAAAAATGTTTTATAACATGAAATAAAAAATATATATAAAAATATCACCGGAATTTTAATAATAATAACAATATTATTATTATTTTCTGTGCCAACGAGTCAGCAAGGAGTAAACTAGCGATGTTATTTATCCCGTCGCACAGAATCGTGTCACTAGCCGCGGGTTTGAATGATCCAAATGCACCCCGCTAACAATATTCTCTTTTCCCCTGTTTCATTCAGGGTAATCGATTACCACGGGTCGAACGATCTCCTGATAGGTATTGTGAAACGCGCGCGTAGCGTGAAATAAATTCAGCGGCACGCACGGGCCCGTGGTGACCGTGAAAACGTTTCGGGAAAAGAATCGTTCCGAACCCGAGTTTTGGCAACACACAGAAGGGACAGGAGGCGATAGCACGCGGCGATATCGCGTGATCGTTTGAAAACGTTCGCCACGGGTAGCTAACTAGTTTTTAATTTCTTTGTTTTCGCCTTTCGTTTCCTGATACGCATTCGCAACGGCGAACTTTCAACGAGAATCGTAGGAACCACGGATGAGTAAATTTCAAAGGTTTCAGGCGAGATTTCACTGATCCGGCAGTCGCGTGTGCCGATTTCTCTCTTCATTTGTGCCATGCGATATGTAAATAAATGCTCGAGGCTTCGGTAACTCGTTTTACTTATTCGTTTCCACTGTTCGACAATCATGGGGTTTAATAATATGGTTTATCAAAATCGATTGTACGATAATAATTTTATCTAAATTCAAGATTCACTATTATTCGATACATCATAGGATGTATTATACGTAATATCGTTGCTTCTATCAAATATATAGAATATTATGATGTTTTTTATTATCAATACTATAATTTGTACATACAAGAACAGTTCGTCGTTTGGACATTATGCCAAGAAGACGAGTGACTTAACGTTGTAGTTCTGATTCGATGAACAAAAACTATAGTAGGTAGCATCGTCAATAATTCGCACGTGCAGTTTAAAGGGTACCTGAGATGACAGGCTTAGGACGAAACTACGGCGCGGCTGCTATTTAACATTCCGCCTCATTTCCTGTCGCCTCTGCGGCATCGCCTCTCTCCTCCTCCTTCTCCTCATCCTTCTCGTTCTTCTTCCTCCTCCAGCCTGTCGTTCTCTCCACCAATTTCTCCTTCTCCGTTCCGGAGGAAACGTTCGCGCTCGATGCGAAAATTGCCTCGCCAAGAATTATTGACTATAAATTACTCGTCTCGCTACCCTAACTCCTCCCGGTTTCACCGTTACTCATGCAAATGACGGCGCGTAGCCCGCGGGCCCGTTCCACATATACTCTCAGCTCGCACTCTTTATCTCTTTTTAACTCTAACAGGCGTTACCGTCCCAGCAGAAACATAACTTAGTTTTTCAGACAGTTACAAGTGTTAGAACAAATGGTAATAGCTGGTGAAGAGTCATTTTTTACTTGTGTTAAACACGTCTGTGTTCCTTCCTTCATTTGAATATCTAATCATAAGTCTATCGTTTTTAAATTTAATTAAAGCTAGATGCGCACAATGCATGCTTTTTATTAATATTTAAAAAAAATGAATCTGTACTTATAATAAATTAAATGTTTCTTGCAAACGAATTAAAGTACTGATTTTGCACGGTACGATATTTCTGGAACGACTGTATTCAGCGTTAGCCGCCGACGAATGAACGGAAACGCAAGTGATACTTACCTCCGCCTAGCCAACTCCCGATATTGACCGCGAATTGCCGCACATTTACATTTTATTTCGTGCACTCAGGACAGACTGCCCCTTCTCTTATACACCGGATTCGTTTCCGTTTCTCATCCACCCTAAATTCGTGTTCCTCAGCCCATCCTGCGCCGTGATCCCTCCTTGTAATGATCAAATAACCTACGACCCCGGAATATAAAACAAAATTAGCGAGACGAAGTGGATACTTGAAACAACTGAACATTTTTCAACTCTGACATTTCCATATATTGATTATACTTAATTAAAATGACGATTCACGTTTTCCGTGCGATTATTCCTCTTTACCACGGAATAAGCTTACAAGTTAGGATAAAAAAAAGGAAGTAGCGACAGTATGTAGACCCAGGAGATGGCTACGAGGCGATGCGACCTCCGATGGCGACTTTTCACGGTTTTATTTACCAGTCACCGCTCCACTTACGTGAAAAGTTTAAGCCCGGCGTGGGATGGTGAAGATTACCCGGGGCAACATAAACCGATACCAACGGCGTAAAGGCGCGCGCCCGATATTAGATATCAACGCGTCCCTCCTAGCTTTCATCCGCCATCGAGTGTCCCACCGAGAGCTATCAAACTGATAGAATATGTTCAGCGTTACCGTAACGTGCTACCGCACCTTTACCATGCTTCGCCCTGCATGCAACCCCTCCTCACTCACGGTTTACAGTATCGATACACCCTATCTACTACGATTACCATACCTACCTACTGGCTACGAAAAGTGTCCTCTGCGCTCTTATATTTTTCTTACCCTCGCGGATTTGTTCTTACATTTTTTCCATTTTTTAATACGTTTCTCTATAATGCACACGAAATCAAAATCTACCATGTACATAAGTAGAAAAATAATATCGTAATAAATAGAAATATAATATAATAGAATAATAAATAATAAAATAATAAATAGAAAAATAAAAAAATAACGAGCAGACGTGACAATGACCATTTGTATTGTAGTACATGTAAGCTAGAATAATTGGAATCAAGAACTTTAATAATTTTTCATGGCCTCGTATAATTTGAAATTAGTTTATTGACTAAAGGATATTCAATACGATTATGAATATTCATTATCAATATTATACATCGATTGAATATTAATAATTTACATTAACAGTTACAATTACAGAATAATTGGAATCAAGAACTTTAATAATTTTTCATGGCCTCGTATAATTTGAAATTAGTTTATTGACTAAAAGATATTCAATACGATTATGAATATTCATTATCAATATTATACATCGATTGAATATTAATAATTTACATTAACATATACCATACGAAGCATTAATACTCTCGTTGAATATTGCATACGTCATACTTTATAAAGATGATACTTAATTAAATCACATGTGTAATTCATGAATAATGCGTACGCTTGTATTTGACACAGTAATGCGATTCGTTGATCGACGGGGTCAGAACTCTTGCAGGTAACGGAATAACAAAAATTGATTGGAATCACTGCGCGATGGGAAGCGAGAGCAGGTATCGCATTGTCCGTAGGTTTTTCAAACAAAACGCGAGGCAACGCCGGGCCCCCGGACCTATCATTTTCCTGTTCATTATAACAATTACCTGGCGATAGGCAGAGGGAGGAGGAGCGACGCGGCGGGGTGGCCGGTAAAAGTAATGATTGAAAATAACAGGAATCGCATAAACGTGCAATCAAGGCTGCACCGAGGCGTGTAGGGGTTGTCGGAAATGATCACAGATTTCAGGGCAGTGTGATCATCCAGCTCGAAGACAAGCATTACGCTAATGACGTCCATTATTCTCAGATTATAGAATTATAACGCTGTTCCGATAAATTATTCATATTGCCCCGTCGCGTTCAGTATTTTAGTTTCAGTCCCGGCATGGCCCTCCGCCCCCTTACATCAGCGAGCAAATTTAAATAAATCATGCATAAACAGCGACGTTCTGTATTACTTACGCTGTCGTGTCGCTGCCTCTTAAATTATGCACACCGTAATGCACGGTTGATTAAAAAAAAAAAAGGAATAATGGATCATCGAGTGAAGGCGTTTAAAAAAGTGTTCCAGTTACGTGTACCTATGACAGCGTGATCTAGTTCAATTCTTGTACGAAGATGAAGAACAGTAAACGTGATAATATACATAATAACCTGACCAAGTGATTTTTAGAAATAATTTTGCTGGCTGCATTACTGCAATTCTTATTTTCGTTGCATTCGATGAACAAGGGGCACGTCTCCAAGGAGAGCGAGGAGAGGGTGGAAAAAACGGAGGGGGGCATGGGTCGAGAAAGGTGGAGAAACGTTGGGGAGAAGGTGAAAGGATGCGGTACACTCTGACGGTAAATTGAATTTTTTTCAATTCATTCCACTTCCAGCGAGCGAGCTCAAACTCGATGAGTATCTGTACGCGACAGCGGAGTCTATTCGCAGTAAATTCTCATTATTTTTAAATTGAAAATGAGAAGTGTACGCGGCGGGTGCGGTCGAGAGCACCTTCGCCGCCACTGTGGAATTAAAAAAGGTATGTATATATGTATAGGAGACGGGCAGTGTACTATTCCAAGCGATGCTTATGTACAGTAGTCCCTGTTCCTAACAGTGCGTGGAAGAGTCGCAGAAATTAATTTAATTACCCGGCTACGACTTGTGTGTCAATAACAGAGTTCACTGTGATTTAAATCGATCTGCGAGTCTCTCATAAATTATAGATTTTTATATTAAATTTCTTTAAAAATCCTCAAGATTATTCATTTAAACAGCGATACAATTTTTATCAATTATCGTACCTATGTAAACGTCGAAAATAAACATGCATATTTGGTTCAAACTCATTTATTAATCGGAGCCAAGATACAGTCTGTCCTCGAGGCAGTACTTTTACAATAACATGATATTATATTCCTTGAAAAATAAGAATCGTACTAGATTAATAATAATAGTATAAATCGAGAGTATTAGATACTTCATCTGCATCTAAGGACAAAAGTTTCATGTACAGTATAGTAGGTTTACAGATTCAGGCCACAACGTCGAAATAGGTTTTAACGTAACAAACGATGAACATTCGATACACATTTTATGTACCTAACGATTCAGGTAGGAGTCACTCGTCTTTCGAACGGAACTCATGAAAACATTAAAAATTACGTTACAAAAGATGATTGCAAAGATGTCGGAAATACTTCGCAAATTGAACATCCGCAAAACAACAATTCCTCTCGTCGAGATAGAAAAATAATCTGTAACTGTAAACGAAAACAGATAAACTCTGTAACAAATCTGTGTGTGAAAATAATTTTATTTACGAATAATTCTGATTCTCTCACGTTTGCCTATCACTGATGGAGAAGCGGAACGAAACGTAGACGAAGGTTTAAATAGAAATTCCGATTAATAATTTACCGTCACACATCTTGTTGCGTTTCCCTCCTCTAGCTTCAAATGTTTTCCTGTCGTCGTCGTCGTCGCTCTTTCGCTTTATTTTATTACAATAAATTATTTTCAAACACATCTCAACCTGTTTGATATGATAAATAATTCAGAATTCACCTAAATAGTACTCTTTATACAACAAGTGTTAGAATATGTTATATTTATCAAACACTTAGGTAATAATGTATTCATTTCTGTTTGCAGCTATCGTACATTTAACTACTACTTTTCCTCTTTTTATTGTTAGAGCAGTAAACAACTTTTTTTATTCATCACTTTCACAAAAGACCCGAGAAGAAAACGTGTTGTATCCGCGTCTTAAACTACTCCATTACTCTTCGTCCCTCCTTCGTAGGATATACACCGTATTAACGACACACGTCCGTGTGCCGTAATAAAATTGTCGTCATCGATCTGTTTGCCTTAAATTGCGTTTCGGATAAAATCGAGCTGCGGGGCTTTGAACACTACCGAGACTAAGACGATAAAAGCAGCCGCGAAAAGATTTACCACCTTCTGGTAAGTTAAATGAATGAAAGTAGCGTTAATTCCCTCCGTCTCCTCTCTTTTTTTTTTTTAGGTTTCTGTACGTTATATATGTATTTATATATATATTTATATATTTGTATGTATATATCACGATCTCAAAATTGGAAAAATTTGTTGCACGGATGCTGCAACGATATATATTACTCGAGCTAGTCCACCCTGTTTCCTCACTCGTGGACCACGCAACAGTACTATGTGTAATATATATATATATATTATATATATACTCGACAGTAAATACATCTCGTGACAAAAAGGGTATGACTGACGGGTGGTCAAAAGTTGTCTGCGTTTTTTATCTTGTTTTTCTCTCACTGTTAATCAACGAATCTCTACTACTTTGCGTATATTGTCCGAGGAAAATTATATTCAAGAAGTTGTTGCTTCAATCAACTCGAGAAGAAATTGCGATCTAATTAATTCTCTACGGGACACGTTATTATAATATATAGTTACTTTTTTTTTTTGTTTCAATGCCTGTGATTAGTACCATTAACATCAACTATACAGTTATTGCTATGGAAGCAGTACGACGATTCAGTGGCACGACGAATTCGAACGAATTTATCGCACACGCGTACGCGCACGGTACGTATATGTATATATATATGTATGTATATATATATATTATATATTGTCTTTAAGTAGTCTAATCTACGCATACAATTTGTTTAAAATTATAGTAACTCGCCCCCTCCCGTCCCTCGTATCCATCGTCCGTGCACCGGTGAATTCGGCCCGGATTCGTCGTCGGCCCTGAACTTGCGTAACTTACAACACGTTATTATACAAACAGCTCTTTCTTGTTTTAACGTATAATATTTTTGTTTCCTACTACTGCATTTTTGTTTCCTTTATGTACATAGCGTTTCTTCATTCTAGCGATAACTACAATTAATAACAACTGATACAGAGTTCGTCAACGACGTCGGCGACGCGGCTCGAAAGCTCGCCGCGGATGGGAACGACGTGAACCCTCGAAGGTCACCGGCTTCGTCGACAAAGCCTATATTACAATGTACTCGTCGCTTACTCGGTGCGCTATTATCTCGATTAATTAATTAATTACCTTTATTGTCAATACATTCGGAACGACGTCGCTGTACTTTAAACAGGCTTTTCGTTGAGACGCTCCCTGATCTCGGTACCGACCCCGGGTGAAATTGTACCTGACGTATACTATTCCTGGATCGTTTGTAGTTTGTTCTTCGCGTATCTCTTTCTTGCATATGCTTTGTTTCAGTCGTTAATCGAATGGCGAACGAAGACAAAGAGTTTCATTGATATACAGGACGTCCGAATGGATTAACGAGTACGTCGGTTTTAACGTCGGTTAAAAGGCGAACTGTTACATAACTATTGACTCGCACGTAGTTGAATCATGTTTCCTATACTTGTCTATAGGTACTTATTAATATTATGTATGTATGTATATATATAGAGGTTCTTACACATTTTGTTTGAGAAATCGCGCATATATGCATTTTTAAACTTACCTGTGTTTAAATGTGTACGTACTCCTTTTGTTTATAATTCTTTGTTGAAAGATGTGCGTGTGTATTACTTGCTTGTAAAAGTATCTTTTGCCTAAATAGGTATATGTTTCCTTTATCCTTTGTTCCTCCCTTCTTTCTCTTCAACTTCTGCTTTGAAACACACACACACATACGTAGACTCACACATTCTTACTTTCTCTCCCTCTCTCTCTCTCTTTTCACGTCAACTATTCACGCATACACACACATATTCACTCATTTTCTTTTTCCTCCCTCGTGTAACATGTTTCCTGTGTGTGCGTGTAAAATTCGCGGATACCCAATCGTCGAGTTTCAAGACAACCTCCCGTTCTGTTGTATTTTTTTTTTTCGGATTTTTTTGTGTTTAGTACGACAGAACTCGCAGATGAATCGTAAACGCTAAATTACAATACGATGGCACGCCGTCCCATGCTCGGATCGAATTCGGACTCGAACGTTCTCATAGCTGATACCATTTCTTGTCTTTGTACTTGAGCATCAGCCCGTGAGCCGACTGGGCGAAGCTCTCGGATTCGGTCATCATACGCGCCGAACGATCCTCCAGCTGGGACAGTTTGTCGCCACGCTCGAGGACCATTTGATGAGCCATGTTCACCTCGCCCGTCGCCGTCGTCACGCGTTCGCGAATACCCTCCGCACCCGCGTTCGGTCCTGGTATATGCTTCGCCACCGTGCGCGACGCTCGACCACTCGACTCGCCGACTGAAAACGAGACATTCGCCCGATTTCATTAAACAGACCATGTCTTACGTAAAATCATAAACTTACATAATTCTTCTCTGTCCAGGCTTCGAGCTCCACAACCGAAGAGACCTCTGAAGAAACTTTCCTTCGGCGGTTCGGGCATGTCGTGCCCAGTGAATAAATCTCCCATCATTTCAGTCAACTCAGAGCTGAAAACACACACACAGATATAACATACTTACAATTAGTTATAGAATCCTATTATATTATATTTATCTTTTCTTCTATATAGATAGAAAAAATCTAAGAATGTTTAAATATAAATTCGTAGACTAGTTACAATTTATATCACAGAAATTAAACGTAGAACGTATTTGAGATTTTTATCGTATACTGAGAAACATGGGTGGATACGCGAATTTATATCGTAGAAATTAAACATATCTATTCCTTAGTCATACATTTATGGAAAGATTAGATAGCGAATGAAAACGTACCAGAATTGACTGGACACGGAGAACTTCTGGATCTCGGTGGGCGACGAGAGATACAAACCATGGCCCCTGTTGCTGAGGCACAGTGTCTTTGCAATTCTGTAAAGAAGACAGCAAACGATTATTATGATACTTACTCGCCTCGCGAGATCTGTACGAAATGTGTAAGAATGTGTGTACTGGGATGTAATATAATATAATCATAATATTGTCGAGATTGGAAAATGTGCACTTACGTACGTATGTATACAGGTATGTATAATATATATATTTTTGAATAAGCTTTATCGGCTAATAAAAATATTAATGAGAATCGAAGCGATCGGCCTGATGACATTTAAACAGTTATTATACATGAAGTAATTAAAGAAGTTTAAATTCAGGAATCAAAATAGTATACGTTGGAAAGAGAGAGAAATTATAAAACGCATGTAGGCACGCAGGGCATTGCACGCAAGTTATAAAATACATATTGTGATAGGTGTATTTTATAGATCACTTACTGATCGGTATCGCCATTTACAAAGAGTTGGTGACCCCATATGGACAACATGGGGTCTACAATGCCATGTTTTGTAGTCTGAAAACTGTTAGAGATTACAGAGACAGGAGAAAAGTGAACGTTAAAGCCACACACCAGTAAATAGAGATTTCGTTTAATTAGTCAACATTAACCCTTAAAACATCAAATATTCTCTCTGCTTTATCTTCAAGATACTTTTCATTTCGGTTCAGTGACACGATCCCAGATTTTTTTTTTTGACTCGAATATGTAAAAAGAGTGATGTAAGAGAAGAGAATGGTAAAGTATAAAAGTAATCGTTTGTTACCTAACAGTGAAAAAGAGAAAGAGAAAGAGAGAGAGAGAAAGAGAAAAAGTAGAGAAAGAGAGAGTAGAGAAATCGCTACGCAAATTAGAACGTATACATCGAAGATGCATAATTAGTTTAGAAATAAATGTCTGCCAATTGAAAAAAGTAGTAGTAGTAGAAATTCGTTTGCTTTTCTTCAGCTAATTCAAGAAACGTGAACGGTGCAGTAGAAAAGTGCCGCATAAAGAATTTCTACGTAAAGACGTAAAGCAGGGGTGACGAACCGACGGCTCTTTCCTCCGGCCTTGGCCTTCCATGCCTTTGCGCTAGCCGCACATGACAATGGGTCATTGTACGTAATCGCTTCTCAATTATTGGCCCATCATTCTTAATCTCTACGGCGACGTAAGTGAGACCTTACTTGCGGTCCCAAGGGTCCCAATAGATCCTTGAACGATCGATCCGATTGGTATATGTGACCATCTTAGCGAATAGTTAGAGTCGATGAAACGTAAGTATAAAAAAAGGAGCATTCAACAAATCAGGCCCGTATTTCTTCAAAGATAGATGACTCGTGTCCCTACCGAAAATATGGCTTGTCGCCTGGGGACCAATAAACTAAACGGCTCAGGACAAAGGGGGCTTATCTCACTCATTTCTTCGACATATGGTCGAATAGTAGGTTTCACTACCATTTCAGGGAAATTTAATGTATATGTAATAAATGTTGAGATAAGGAAAATATATGACTTAATTTTGATTAATAAATGAATGGAACAAATCTTCGAATTTTTATTTCACGATCCTTGACCAAATGACTAAACCTAGGGATGGCTACATAAAAATAGTGTTCGAGCCGAGTTAATGAGATCTGATTTGGATTTCGGAAACAAATTATAATGTTGTTTAGAATATCTGTATCTTCCTAGATAGATCCTTCTTGAGTGTCTCTCGAATTTCGTACAATTTCAAACAAAAGAAACGAAGTTAAGGATGTATTGGCTATACAGTCAATCCCAAAAGTTTATGTGCCTTAGAAAAACGCATAAATTTTTAGGATTGACTGTATAGCCAATACATCCTTAACACGAGTCCTGTTTACTAAACCCTTGAAGAAGTCTTAATGAAACATAAGAGACACTTAAATAAATTCTTTCTAAACACATTTTAAATTTTCGTCAAAATCACGATGCACTAGATGTGAGTGATGAACTAGAAGTATATTGCATAGGATCTAAGGCTGCTTTAGTAATTTCTCCTCGGTGTTCTGACTAAGGAGAGAACCGCCGTAGGGTAACCGTGGCTCCCAACATAGAAGTTCGTCACCCCTGACGTAAAGCATGCTACAAGTGTATTAAGGGTTAACGGGTACAGTGGCTAACGTGAAGAGTGGACGCAATATCTTTCCGAAAATGAATATATCTGATGAATCCCTGAAATTTTCATTCTTACACATTCAGGGATTCTAAGCAAAGTCCTTTAGAAAATATCTAGTGTATGCAATATTAATTTTCATAAGATATAGTGTCCACACGTTGCAGACTGTACATGTTAGTTAGTCAGTAAATAAATTACATGCTGCAGATAATAATATTGCTTATCACCATTTCACTAAACGTAATTAATTATTCTATATTTATAACGGTGTCGTCAATCTGAATACATGTTGAAGTATGAAGTCTATTCGACATTCGCTCAGCTACGTAATGCACAGTGCGTCGGTTTATACAATAAAATAATTTTCACGTTATGGTATACGTAAGTTCGAATGATTCGTAACTGCATATACATATATACAATAGCTTTCTGGCCAAGCATTACGAAATTTAATGATTGATTCGTCAGCATATTTTTCTATGCTCAACTCCTTTCACTGGGTATTAAAATTGAAGATTAATATCAGGTAATACATTATTGCCTTTGATGAGAAAATTAAATACAAGCTCGAAGTTAATGTTTTAAGTAAACACACGATCATCTTCCATTATTT